>NW_027168171.1:1052500-1340609 GCF_040954835.1 Lepisosteus oculatus
AAACATGTGGACTAAAGCTGCTGCCTCTGTGCTAATTGTACGCCCTGAAGGGATCATGAAGGTCAAAAAATGGTTTCATGGGAAAGGTTCTCTTATCTAGTGGCAGAACCTGATGGGTAGAACAATATAGTTTTAAGGGGGGTTACCCTTGGGAGTGATTCCCCTAGATGCAAATGATTTTTGTGGTTTGTTTGTTCATAATAAGATGTTTTGCAGGAACGGAACAAAGAGAAATTTTACAACTTCAGCTAGAATTGTTCTGCAAAACGTCACAGCTGAGGCAGGGGAACAATGTGTAGATTTTTCTAAGAGTTATTACCCAGTTGTTGACCAATCTGTTGACCAATGTTGACCAAAAAAGCCTAAGATTATGCTGGGCTCCAGCCCACAGGGATTTACCTGTGCTGTAAGAACTAATGAGTGAATAAGGAGACTGGATTCTGGTGAAAGACTTCAGGAAAAAGAAATGGTGTTCACTCAGGTGGAGGGGGCTGTACCAGGTGCTGCTGACCACTGCCACTGCTGTGAAGGTCACAGAAATGGTGCCCTGGATTCATGCTTCCCACTGTAAAAAGGTCACAAACGAACTGAGCAAAGCGCAGGAGTGATGTCTCCACAAGGACAGATGGGGATAACCTGCTTGGGACTGATGTGCACAGCCTTTTTCCTTTTTATGTAGAAGCCTGTCACCACCCCAAAAGAGGAAGAATCTAAACACGAAGCCTCTTTGTATACAAACTGGCTGAATGAAACTGATAATGAGGGGGATATGAGTAATTTGTGGTATAAATTTATAAATCATACTGTAAAGTTAAAGAAATGTAATGCATCTTGTTATATATGTGCTTTAATGCCTCATTCTACAGCCTCACCCATGCGACTTTTTATGAAATGTACTCTTTTATTAATATCACGTTAGAAGGCTTAGACGCTATCAAACAAGAATTAAGGGGAGTTAGATTAATGGTACTTCAGAACAGGTTCGTGCTGGACCTTCAAAATGCAGCATCTGGAGGAGTCTATGCTTTAGTAGGAGACTCCTGTTGTACATATATTCCAGCTAATGACTATGATTACGGAAATCTTACGCTCGCTATTCAGCATTTGAAAGAACTAAAAGACAAGGTGAATAAAGAGAGAGGCATAAAAGATACACCGGCTTTTCTCTCCTGGTTAGAATCACTGTTTGGGCCAGGGGGAATGTTTTTCTTTTAAGTTACTAACACCGATTATAGGGGCTGTGATACTTGTCTTCCTGTTTTTATGTTGCTGTATGACATGTATTATTCCAATGCTTCGAAATATGGAAATATGGTACCTAGGGGGATAAACTGTTCATCCTTCCAGTCTGGAGAATTGGCAGCTGTCTGACGTCAGTAAGTGATCCTTAAAAAATTAATAGTTTCATGACAGTGTGCATCACCAGAAAATCAATTTCAATGCATTAAAACTCTTGTTATCCTTCTGATCATTGAAGTGTCATTGCCCCAGCACTGTATACTCTTACTTTTGACGCCTGTCTGAAGTTGGATCCATTTCTAAGAATGGTGACTCACATATCCTCATGCTCAACTTTGGCTCAACCACACAAACTATGAAGATAATCATCTGCTTTTGCTCCAAGATTTATGTTACTAGGCTCTCTCCTGGGGATCCTCGTGTTCAAACATTGCCCTTATTGTGGATGATCCATGACAGAATTCAGGGAATTCAGAATTCTGATACCTCAGCTCAGATTCTGACTGGGCAGACTGTCATTGCCTGGTGTGAATGTGTGCATATCTGTTTTTGTGCATGTTCTGTGGCCTGTTGTACAGTACATCACAAATGAAAGGGAAATGGAAAACTAAAATAAGACTCAAGTGTTTTATCTTTCATTAACAGTGTTTCATTAGTATCTGTGCTAGATCCTGTCATCCACTGCTTACCATGACAGGCTCTAGCACAGGATAGCAGCTAATACATTTAAAAATCTCACTGCACAATGTTGTATATTCAAGGGCTGATCTTCTGTACTTTTTCTTTCACTTTTCATTTCCAAGAAACTCAGTCCTGCCAGGAATAATCTGAGAACAAAATCAATCTGAGTGAAAATCTAAGCAGAGGAAGATTGTTTTACAGAGTCAACAAGGTCTAATTCAAGGTCATCAGCACTAACAACATTCTCTCTGGAGACAGGCGATAAGAAAATTGAAAGTGTGTATTGTTACTGTCACGACCACCAGGCAGTCAAGACCAAAGCGTAAGCAAGCTAATCAGCCCCAGCAGCGGGTGATTATTAACAAACGCCGCCGCACGAGTTAAACCACCTCCGCACACTCACTGTGCGGTGCGCACTGCTATTTAAACCATCTTCACCTGCTTCCCACTGCTCGGTATTGAGTCTACTCCTTGAGAGCTCTACCTGGCGTTTTTCCCCGTACCTCGTTTATTCTGGATTTTGGATTCCCCTTCTGCCTTTTCGACTTTGCACCTCGCCTCTCGCCTCGGACTGTCTGCTACCGGAGAACTTCCTGGATTACGACTTGCCTTTCGCCTTTTGACTACGACCTTGCCTCTCGTTTTGGTTTGTTCGCCTGCCTCATCTATCACCCGTGCCTGCGTCTGCACATGATCCGTGTATCTTCCCACCAGGGATTCCTAACAGTTACATAACAGCAGAGACTATGAGTTATGCTATCATGAGAGTGGTGATGGATTTTTTTCATTGCTTAGTTTTGCAGGTTCTGTACATTTGAACATTCAAAGCGACTAAAGTAAAGGAGTTTTCCCTTTTTACCACATAATTCCCAAAGATCAACACTAATAGAAAGCCTAATTCCAGCCAAGATTCAATTACTGTCTCTCAGGCATCCCAGCAGTGGATTTCATGACTTCAGACAGCCATCTTTATCAGTGGAGAACTCAATGCTCTGAGGTTTACTGGCAGAGTCTCACACTGGGTAATATGTTGGTAAATAATGTCCTATGGAATTCTACTATTGATAAATTCTACTATGGAACTGCGATGTGTCCTGAAAAAATATTCTATGATAGTGGTACAGTCCATCACACCCCACCTACAGCCTTTAAAAGAGAAAAAAAAAATTCTGATATTATGGTGGAAAAAGAGCCCTGGAATCTTTGTAGAAGGACAAAAGATGGAAAGAATGGGCAGTGTAACCATGGCGAAGAGAAGGGAAATATTGGAGAGAGCTTTTTTCATACACTTTTTATCATTGTTTTTCCAGCCCAACAATGATCAACAAATATGGGCAGGCATCCTGTGCCAAATCCAATCTACCTTTCTTCCAAGCATACAGGAATGTCAGTGAATTAAATATTGACATATGAAAATACCCAAAAATATGCAATCACACATATGCAGTTTGAGCAAACATAAGACAATACCCAAGTACCACAAACTACCAGGCATCATTAGCAGTTCAGGTGGGGAGCTGTGTCAGCATGCGTAGGCTGCAAAGGAACAAGTAATAGGTCTATTCCATGCTTAAAAGAGAAGAAAGAAAACACAACATTTCAGCCGTGGAGCCCTCACACCTGAAGAAGGCTCCACGGCCGAAACGTTGTGTTTTCTTTCTTCTCTTTTCATCTAGTGTCATTAGCCAGTTCCTGTCAAAATAAAATAGAAATGGATAACATTCTAGAGAGAGTTTGAAATACCAAGGTACAATTTAAACCATATTTCTTCCACTACAACCACAATATTTTGGAGAGCCTATTTTCGCTGAGCCTAACTGTTCTGGCATGCCCGTTAGCCTCCGTCCTGCTTCAGCAATGAATGCAACGGGGCACATTCTGAGGGAGATGCAGTCAATCAGGTTGCAGGAAAACCACGCTATGCTTTTTTTTGAGATCCTGAAAAGGACAGAGGGGCCATGTATATGTGTGCAGCTGGATATGTAATTGCAGGTGGCGTAGCAAATTCTGCTGAAGCCCCACTGCCTGGTGTGGACGGTAGCTGTGCATGTTGCAGCAGAATTGTGCATGTGAGATCAAGGGGGCATGTCATGTGTTTGAGCACTTCACTCCCTTCCGGAAGAGTCCCAAAAATTTGTAAGTTCTTTGGATGACCTGTGGACCGATCTTTCACGATGAAGAATTCCTTAAGAAGAATAGATCTCGGCCCACCATCCCAATGCCTCCATCTCAAAACAGCAACCTCCCACTGCCCTTAGTCTGCAAGGCAGTCCTTTCAAGTGCAATGATGACGCCGGGACCTTCGTTGCCTATTGTATGAGCTGAACTTTTGTGCTCATCAATTCAACGCTCTTTCCATCAACTCATCTTGTCTTTTGACGCTTCGTGTTTTGTGCTCCTTTGACTATCGGCATATCGGGTGACTGCAAACACTGAAGTTCTTGCTTACGGAGTGTGGAACAGTGTTTTCAAGTGATCGCTGTTCTGTCATGTTGACGCCGAGTGAATCTTTCTTTGGCAACATAGGCAGGCTGACAGCAAAAGTAATGTCAAATTTCTTGACTTATTTCTGAATGTGAATGTTCTTTAGAAAAGGGATGCGGCGTTGCTTCTCCCCCGTGTAAAGGTCACGCATTCCAGACGTGGTTATGAGCGAACAGTTGCCGCAAGTGTTTGAAAAGAGCAAGAGAGGAAGCAGCCCTGCCCCGTGTGAGGATCAAACTCAGGACCTTCAGATGATGAGACTGACACGCTACCAACTACGCCAACGAGGCCAGCTGCGGTGCACAGCCGGAAAGTTTGCCTCATATGGATTTCAGTCGCCCGTTCCCTAATCTTTAGACGCCCTCTGCTGGATGTTGCATTTGCCTTTTGATCTCACCGATACTTTTTTGGTCTGTTTCTGTTGCGAGTCCGTTTTTCAGATCTCACCTAGCACAAGTCTCTCTGGCTGAAGTGGCCTCTCTGCTTCAGCATCGTGCCCTCACTCAGCCATTAAAAACGTCACTCGGACTTCTGACATGCTGACATGAAATGTCAAGAGAGAGTGGCGGAGACGCTTAAGGCAGAGAGAAGATGAAGAGGGGGCGTGGCTGCGAAATGATTGACAGCTGCATGACGCTCTCCATGCAAGGTGTGACCACAGGCTAAAGGACACCTTTCGGCACATCAAGCTCTAAGCACACACCTGGAGGACGTGGGAAATGATCCCGCTACCTCACGCATGCAAAGCGAGCGCTGTACCATGCAAGCTAACCCCCCTCGCTGGAGCTCATGCCTCGGTGTCGCCTAGTGCCGCTTGTTCCCCTCTTACCGGGTGCAGTTCACTGCCCTTCGTCTGCAAGGCAGTCGTGTAATTGCGGCTTTCTTGACTTATTGATGAAGGTCTGACTGGACGAGCGAATGACGCCTCTCCCCCGTCCTCAAGCTCGCTGACAGAATAAAATAGAAAGTGCTGCCGTGGCTCATTGGTTTAGGGGTATGATTCTTGCTTAGGGTGTGGGAGGTCCCGGGTTCAATTCCCAGCTGAGCCCTTGTGTGCTCTTTTTGTCCTCGTCCACAAGACTGGGAACTGATATCCACATCACCTTGCAGCATCTGCTTATGGCAAACGATGGAATGTGACTAATGACTGAACGAGCCTGGTGAATACTCATCACGTGGCACAATGAGAGCGTGCAGTCAGCTGTTCAAGGCAGCAACCTCATTGCTCGTTCAAAAGAACACGTACTGAAAACTCATCACCACTATGTCGTAAATGAGCACCGCGATCGCTTGTTGTCAGGCGTCCTTACTTGGGAAATGCAGAAGCAAAAACTGCCCTCTCTCAGCCACCGAAACGTGTGCGGCTCGCCTTGCACTCTCTGCGCCTCGCATATTTATGGAGCTGTCTGCTCTTCTTTCTGTTGAAGTACGCAAGTTACGGGGCGTACTGCAGACTATGATGTGCTCAATGACAGCTTTCAAGATTTGAAAACTATGAGCTTGAGGGCTCAAGTCGAACGAATGTGGTTGTTATGCAATTGATGATCAAACGCACATATTCTAACGATTCGTGAGAGTATGTTCTAAAGGTCCCTGGCTCGATCCCGGGTTTCGGCATTTTGTTTCATCGCTCCCTTTGTTCCTCTCTCCAGCGCCCCCTGCCTAAAATGACGCGTCCCTTTCTCAGCCCGAAACGCAAGCGATACACCAGCAACAAACCCTACAGGTTTCCGTAGTGTAGTGGTTATCACGTTTGCCTAACATGTGAAAGGTCCCAGGTTCGAGACCGGGTGAAAACAGCCCCTTCTTGCACGCTCCTGCACTTCACAGAGGTCTTGAACCACCAGTCATTTGTTCCCAATGTATTTCCGGTGCCTTCATGCACTCTTGTACCAAACGCACGTTCCTTCTGTATGCGGAGCCGATCATTTGCAATTGGGCTGTGCCGACAGATCAGGACGAGCTCTGTCGGCTCAAAAGCAGCGCAGGACCTGCAAGAACAACAGAAAGATTAGCATCCAGTGGGGGCTTCTTAGTGAGCCCAAGATCTCATCAAGAATCGGCTCCAGCAACAGGGCTGGACGCATTGTTCCATTCTCCGACCACTCTCGGTGTAAACAAGTCCCTCCTGGTCTCTGCTTGAATTGCACTTTCCTGCGTTTGCTTTGGTGTAACTGGCTTCCCCTGCATGGGCGAATGTGAAGAAGATCCTTAGTAAGTCATTGAAGAAACCCGAGAAGAGGTCGGAGTGGTCCCTGTCATTCATCAACGATCCAGTCAGGCAGTACTCCTCTGTAAAGCGCCGTTCGTTCACATCAATTGCCTTTTTTTTGCCTTCATTCGTGCAAGTAGTAAAAGCAGACGCCCCTATTCTGCCGTGACCCGGATTCGAACCGGGGTTGTTGCGGCCACAACGCAAAGTACTGACCACTATACGATCACGGCGAGTTACCGATACACACGTGGCAGGGCGGAAAAGGCTGTGCTCTCTTCGTGTGACATAATTCGGGAAAGTCCTGACGTTGCATTTCAACTGAGCCCCAGTATACATCGACCCTTCGACACTCTGAGTGACAACTCTCTTGCGTGTTTTCTCATATTTATGTAGTTTGCTTGCATGATGCCCGGAACAGCAGGGTTGTGCACTCCCATATGGTCTAGCGGTTAGGATTCCTGGTTTTCACCCAGGCGGCCCGGGTTCGACTCCCGGTATGGGAACGTGTCAATTTTGCCTCCTGCTTTCCAAAAGATCAGCACTGTGTACGAAGGAGCCGCATTAAAACTACTCAACGTGCAAAACGTGCGAGAAGAGGGGGCGCTTGTTTCCAGCCGAAACTTCTCGCGTGTGAGACGAGCTGACCATCGCTGCAGGAGGTGGGAGGGTCACTCTGGTAGACAGGGCTGACCTTCGGCAATAGGATTTATACTCTCCAAGATGATATTTGCACTTTCTGGAGAGGCGATTTTCTCCACTTCAGTAGCCCGATTTCGTCGATTGCGTGGAGAGGGCTGTAGAATGTGACGCCGCCTTTCCTGCTCCGTCCATGACAGGCGTGCTGGTCTCTGGAGAGAGAGCACGGTCTATCAGCGCACTCCAATAAAGGCACTGGAAGCAGCTGAATCGCATTGGCGAAGCTCAGCGCTGGG
The DNA here is from genome assembly GCF_040954835.1 of Lepisosteus oculatus. Taxonomy (NCBI): domain Eukaryota; kingdom Metazoa; phylum Chordata; class Actinopteri; order Semionotiformes; family Lepisosteidae; genus Lepisosteus; species Lepisosteus oculatus. The sequence continues at coordinate 1,060,052 of NW_027168171.1, forward strand.
CCGCTGAGCACATCTTACCACAGTTTCCGTAGTGTAGTGGTTATCACGTTCGCCTCACACGCGAAAAGTCCCCGGGTGGAAACAGACTTCTTTTGTCGCCACGCACAAAAGGGGATTGGGGATTCACCTAGCGCTGTGATCGAACAGACCCACTCACCTCTTAGTGTGGCGGGATCTGCACAGTGCATGTCGCAGCGCATCCTTCTTTCACTTCAATGCACGTCCTGATGTACCCCGGTCTCGCGCGTGACAGGTGGAGACAGGTGACAGGTCCGCGTGACAGGTCCTATACTAACGAGGAAGACATCGCTCTCTCCGACCCCCGGCATCGTGGCCCGACCCACCGTGCTGGAAGCCGACTCGTGCTGTGATTCCTTTACGGAGCAGAAATGACAACCGAGGAGCCGAGAGATCATTTCAGCATTTCGCGTCTGAACGGAAAACACAAACGACCAACTCGGAATGACTTCCTTTGACGCTTATCAAAGCGTTCTTTGTGCATCGAACAGACCCACTCACCTCTTAGTGTGGCGGGATCTGCACAGTGCATGTCGCAGCGCTCCCTGCTTTCACTTCAATGTGCTTCCTGATGTCGAGTCGTGTGCCGTGCGGAGGCTCTGAAAGCGAGAGCAATGAAAAGGTGCACGACGCTGTGTTAGAAAATAGAGAAGTGAAAGGCAGTTCTTTCTCTAAGGAGGTAAAAGAAAAGCTACTCCTCGTCGGAGAAATCGAACCCCGGTCTCCTGCATGACAGGCGGGGATATTTGCCACTATACTAACGAGGAAGACATCGCACGTTCCGACCCCCGGCATCGTGTCCCGACCCAGCGTGCTGGAAGGCGACGCGTGCTGTGATTCCTTTACGGAGCAGAAATGACAACCGAGGAGCCGAGAGATCATTTCAGCATTTCGCGTCTGAACGGAAAACACAAACGACCAACTCGGAATGACTTGCCTTTGACGCTTTTCAAAGCGTTCTTTGTGCACGACGACTGCGCCGCCTAGCAGATACAAATGGGTTGTACAACTTTGAAGTAGCAAATGGAAGAGGGCTAAGCCCCCTCTCTTTTAGCCCAGGTTCGATCTGTCTCCCAGACTCACCAGGTGCACGCACACACACACACCCGTGCCGTTGAAGTGCTCTGCTTCATTTCTAAGGGCAACTCAACATTCACTCCTACCCCGAGTGCAGAAAAGACAGCGTCTGCAGCAACAGCAGCTCAGGTCTCTGCCCATCTCCTCTGCTCTGCGCCTCCTGCGGAGTGGAGTCCTGCCTGGAGCTGTGTTTGCAGGCGGCGGCTCCCCGCGCCCTGTCTGTGCGTCGTGAAATTAATTAATAACGTTAATAAATTTATAAAGTAAAGTTATAAATTAGAAATTAATAACGATATAATTATATTCATGTACCGCAACACAAGAATAGTACACACTGTACATTGTCTGTCGATAATGTTTCTGTAGTGCTTTTTCAGCACTCAGCATGTGACTCTGCTGGTGGTGCTGTGGGTTAGGTTCCTGACTTCCATGTCACACGGTCTATGATTGAATCCCATAGAACTATGACTTCATTATTTAACAAACATTTCTTTGAAAAAATGAAACGTTTCACTTGGTCAGAGATTAAATAAAACCTCACTTTTTTTGAGGTTTTACTGTGCAGAGTGAGGTTTTACCTCACTTTTTTTGAGCAGAAGGTTTACTGTGACCTGAGAAGGGCCGGCATCCAATCACGGTGGTACACACACACGCTCTCACTCATCTGAGCTACACGGCTACCAAGATGATCTCGGGTGCGCCGAGCTGGTACGGAACATATTGAACTGATCGACGGCGAATTGTCTCTCAGACAGGCTTTTCACCTCTAAGCTCCCTGACTGACAGTGATCAGCTAGGTAGTGAAACAGTCAGCTGCTTCTAAGCCTTAAACAGCTGCATCTCGGCGCTTCCACGGAGAGATGATTTGAAAGCCGAACATCGCCCATTGGGAACATCTTACTATCACTAGTTTAAGAGACTCTTAAGGTCTTGCAGAGGTGCCTGTCTAATAGCATGCGCTTTGCAAGCTATAGGTGTTTAGGCTGAGGCAGAATGCCTGTTAACAAAATGTTTTTCTAAAGGTGTGTCTAAGTGGCTGCAAAAGGACAACACTCCTGGGGCGCCGTGGCTCAGCTCCTGCACTTGATTATAATGCCGTTACGTGTCGAAGCAGTAATTTACGTCATCCTACCACTGCAACACGGGGAATAGAGAGAAATGAGCACACGCTACGAATCGTCTCAATCACTCCCTAGAGTCGTAAGGCGCATTGAAGGGTGCACCCCCATCATTAATCGTTGCGCCTCTGTGAAAGGAAAGCTCTTGGGCAGTCTTTGAAACAGCTCGGATGAAACACTTGATTGCTTCCATGTGCATCTGGAGCCCACTTCTTATTTTCACTTCACGCCGCCCAAAGCATTTCTAAAACAGGAGATTCGCGTTTGGGAATGCGCCCTGCCCTACAAATAAAACAGGTCTACGGGTCTGAAACCTGCTCCACGGAAAACAGCTCTGTTGCGCTTTTGATCAAAGGGAGATTCACTGTTCTTACTTTTTGATGACATAACACCCAAAGGGGCTTCTTTGGAGCTGGATTCCAACCAGCAACCTTAAGTTTCTTGGCGGTATCCTTTACAGTCCTCTGTTCGGTCGACAAGGGACTGAAGGGGGCAGCTTTCCTCACACATACAGTGCAATGTACTGTAGTGTTCCCCTTCATTGAATTCGCAGTTCTGCATCAGACCTCTAACTCGTTTCCTTAGCTTGGATTTAAGTCACGAAGCAGGCTTCTACTGTATAAACTTCTAGAGGAATCACAAACTATTTGAGAGGCCACCATCCCAGGGGGACCTGACAAAGTCTATCCCTAAACACCTAGCGCAGTCTCTCGAGAGACTGTCAAAAATCGCTTTCTCTGTTTGCGTTGCAAGTAAGTGAAAACGCGGTCTCAAACCAGAGCTACTTGGCAGCAGCGGCACGTAAATACCGTTACTGTTACTGCTCGATACCGACGTTAGCCTACTATACCATGTTCAGCCACCGCTAGAAAATGTACGGCTCTAGAACCAGAGCAAACGACAGAAGGGCCAACGCCGAACAGGCACACGTGTCAGACATGGAGCGCGACGAGGATGGGATTCGAACCCATGCGTGAAGAGCACAATGGATTAGCAGTCCATTGCCTTAAACACTCGGCCACCTCGTCGACGACACTGGGCTGTCCAGACATGGGTTGGCGCACTCCAGATGATCTTTTTCTTTTTTTTCCCTCATACTCGAGGGTCATTTTCCAGTTCCACATGCGATTTCAACATTTTCCTTGGGAGATGTCAAGCCAGCAAGCCACTGCTGTGGTTCAGTGGCCAGTGTGGAGTTCAGTGGCCCTGTTGTACACAGAAAGCACATTGAGCTCCTTGGACATGAAAAGTTCCAGATAAAAGCCATTTGTCACCCTTTCTCTTGGTGTTGATGTTGCTATTGTATGTAAAGGTGGCAACTTGCTCAGCGAGCAGGCGGAGCACACACCGAATGCAGATGTGTCTGAGTGGTGTGTCCAAGTGGCTGCAAAAGGACAGCCCTCCCGGGACGCCGTGGCTTAGTTGCTTAAGGCGCCTGTCTAGTAAACAGGCGACCCTGGCTCCGATTCCCAGCGGTGCCTTTTTTGTTCTGTCTTCTCGAACAGAACTGGTCATTATGGACAACTGCCTACGGCTAGACTTAATTAAATGCAAGCATTCATTTCCTGTCGTGAACGACTTGTTTTTCTTAAAATGGATGCAACTTGCAAAACATGAAATACAAACCTTGCTAATCAGCGCTAGCGGCTGGCAAAAAAAAAAGAAGTCAGCAATGTTTTTTTTCTTTAACCTTAACCCTGCTAACGGAGACGAGTTAATCGACCGAGTCTATGCAGCTTAAACGGTGCGCAAGTCGGGTTCTTAGCTGAAAGGGTGGTAAATCACGCTCACCCCAGTCCTTAATCTTTTAAAGAGGATACAAAATTGAACCTAGTCGCCACATCACATACATCCTGTTCAATGATAAAAAGGTAACATCTATCCTCGCTCCAGAGTAAATCTCACGTTGAGGGCATATTTTTTTTCACTTAAACCGTGAGTCGGGCTCGGCTGCACAGAGGACAGAGCAGAGCAATGAGGTCACGGGGACAGGGGAGTCACACGCTGGCGGTTTGAATACGCGGAAGATCACTGAGGGATCCACAGTATATGGACCCTCTGTGCGCCATCAGTCCGCACTCCGGACTCTGAATCCTTTCCCCGGAGTAAATCTGTTACATTGAAAGAATGCTTCTCGCAGGTTAAAAGAGGGACCCTTGTTAATTGGAGAAATCAATGATTTCGAATGAATTCTGTATGCTTTAAAAGACAGCTATACACAGAAAACATGCAGGACACTGGTCATGATGTTTCCCGAGCCGAAACACTCTTTTCAAATTGTCAAAGGTTTGCTTTGCGAACGCTGCAGGACATCGCACAATCTCTTTTGAACGGGGACAAACGATTTCTTAGGGGGCGCAGTAAGTACAGACGTTTAAAAAGCTCCACTCATGCCGACGATGCAGCATGAAGAAGCGCAACCTAACGTTTGACAGACAAAAGCCGGGCGCCGCTACGAGCAATATGAAATCAAACTGACAGCACACGGCGTTTCGCGCTGACTCAAAAGTGATCTCGACAGACGCTGTTCTCTGCATAACGCTGAAAGAGCTAAAGAGCGTTTCTGTTGAGACGTAACAAGCTCTTTCTTTCTACCATGATGTCACCATGACAAAATCTGTCTTTAAACACCTTGCTCAGTCTCTGACGAGACTGTCAAAAATTGCTTTCGCCGATTGTATTGCAAACCGGTGGAAGCGGGGTATTGGGAAAAGTTTTCAACTAGCAATAATCGCGCCTCGGCTAAACCTCACAGGCTACGATACTGCCACTGCGCAAAGCTGACGGTTGCCAGGCAACCGCGGGGATCCTATGGAAATCGTTATCGATCGTCTCATGGCATGTCGTTGCTGTAACGCTTCATATTTGTCGTCTTCTTCTTCTAGCTTGAGGTTTTGAAGAATTTCATGACAGACAAGGGCTCCGTCGGGAACAAAGGGCGTTGTGAGAAAACCGTTGCTTATTTTCAGCAGCAGAAATACAACCCTTTAAATACAAGATGACAGAACAATGACGAAGGGCATGCCGGGAGGAACTCATGCACTACAGAGGAAAGGGGGCGGGCACGTACAGTTCACATTCAAGCCACAAGTACTCTTCTCGGATGTTGCACAAACAAATCCTAACGTCATGAAAGCGTGATGCAATTTCTGTGGCTACATTTGTTGCACGTCATGCACAGTAAGAGTGTTTCTAACACCAAATAAAAAGTCAACAATTAGCGAACACGCCTTCTCCTCAGTTAACCCACTGAAACCCTTGCTGTTAACAGTTCTTTACTGCGTGCTTTACGAGCACCTACATATCATGTCGGTTCTTTCAGCTTTATTCATTAGGTTTTCAAAGGCATAAGTAGAGCACCAGAGGTGCGAACGCAAAATGTGTGGTTATCTGAAGAATTGATTTCCATGGCAGCGGGGCCAAGCGATTTAGCATTTCTATAGTACCAGGAAAGGAGAAGCGACACTTCGCCTTTGCCGCGCAGGCACAAGGCGACGTGCGGCAGACGCCGTAGTCGGCAGGATTCGAACCTGCGCAGGGAGTCCCCAACGGATTTCGAGTCCATCGCCTTAACCACTCGGCCACGACTACAGCGAGCTCGCCGCCGCCGCATTCCTCCTATAATCTAACACGGACTGCGAGGTGGCTGCGGAAACTTTTTCAAAGTCGCTCTCCGTTAAAAAAAATAAATACCTTTCACAAAATACGTGCCGGCAGACAGACACGCCTCAGAGGGTTTAAGGCTGGCTTCACGTTCAAATGCTAAAGTCTCCCCGTCCGGATGTCAAAATGCAACTTTGGCAGACAGAACAAACATCAACAAACCACAAATGTGGACAAGGATTTTACAAGCTGCACCACACTGCACTTTCAAAAGCATTTACATTCCTATTAGACGCAGGAATTTCCTTTGATTTGCGCGCTTACGAACGCCATGGAAAACGAAACAAAACAAAAGCCCTCAGCTCCTGCACTTGATTATAATGCCATTACGTGTCGAAGCAGTAATTTACGTCATCCTACCACTGCAACACGGGGAATAGAGGGAAATGAGCACACGCTACGAATCGTCTCAATCACTCCCAAGAGTCGTTAGGCGCATTGAAGGGTGCACCCCCATCATTAATCGTTGCGCCTCTGTGAAAGGAAAGCTCTTGGGCAGTCTTTGAAACAGCTCGGATGAAACACTTGATTGCTTCCATGTGCACCTGGAGCCCATTTCTTATTTTCACTTCACGCCGCCCAAAGCATTTCTAAAACAGGAGATTCGCGTTTGGGAATGCGCCCTGCCCTACAAATAAAACAGGTCTACGGGTCTGAAACCTGCTCCACGGAAAACAGTTCTGTTGCGCTTTTGATCAAAGGGAGATTCGCTGTTCTTACTTTTTGATGACATAACACCCAAAGGGGCTTCGTTGGAGCTGGATTCCAACCAGCATCCTAAAGTTTCTCGGCGGTATCCTTTACAGTCCTCTGTTCGGTCGACAAGGGACAGAAGGGGGCAGCTTTCCTCACACATACAGTGCAATGTACTGTAGTGTTCCCGTTCATCGAATTCGCAGTTCTGCATCAGACCTCTAACTCGTTTCCTTAGCTTGGATTTAAGCCACGAAGCAGGCTTCTACTGTATAAACGTCTAGGGGAATCACAAACTATTTGAGAGGCCATCATCCCAGGGGGAACTGACAAAGTCTATCCCTAAACACCTAGCGCAGTCTCTCGAGAGACTGTCAAAAATCGCTTTCTCCGTTTGCGTTGCAAGTAAGTGAAAACGCGGTCTCAACCCAGAGCCACTTGGCAGCAGCGGCACGTAAATACTGTCACTGCTCGATACCAACGTTAGCCTACTATACCATGTTCAGCCACCGCTAGAAAATGTACGGCTCTACAACCAGAGCAAACGACAGGATGGCCAACGTCAAACGTGTCAGACATGGAGAGCGACGAGAAAGGGATTCGAACCAATGCGTGTAGAGCACAATGGATCAGCAGTCCATCGCCTTAACCACTCGGCCACCTCGTCGAGGAAGCTAGGCTGTCCGGACATGGCTTGGCGCACTCCAGATGATCTTTTTCTTTTTTTTCCCTCGTACTCGAGGGTCATTTTCCTGTTCCACATGCGATTTCAACATTTTCCTTGGGAGATGTCAAGCCAGCAAGCCACTGCTGTGGTTCAGTGGCCAGTGTGCAGTTCAGTGGCCCTGTTGTACACAGAAAGCACATTGAGCTCCTTGGACATGAAAAGTTCCAGATAAAAGCCATTTGTCACCCTTTCTCTTGGTGTTGATGTTGCTATTGTATGTAAAGGTGGCAACTTGCTCAGCGAGCAGGGGGAGCACACACCGAATGCAGATGTGTCTGAGTGGTGTGTCCAAGTGGCTGCAAAAGGACAGCCCTCCCGGGACGCCGTGGCTTAGTTGCTTAAGGCGCCTGTCTAGTAAACAGGCGACCCTGGCTCCGATTCCCAGCGGTGCCTTTTTTGTTCTGTCTTCTCGAACAGAACTGGTCATTATGGACAACTGCCTACGGCTAGACTTAATTAAATGCAAGCATTCATTTCCTGTCGTGAACGACTTGTTTTTCTTAAAATGGATGCAACTTGCAAAACATGAAATACAAACCTTGCTAATCAGCGCTAGCGGCTGGCAAAAAAAAAAAGAAGTCAGCAATGTTTTTTTTCTTTAACCTTAACCCTGCTAACGGAGACGAGTTAATCGACCGAGTCTATGCAGCTTAAACGGTGCGCAAGTCGGGTTCTTAGCTGAAAGGGTGGTAAATCACGCTCACCCCAGTCCTTAATCTTTTAAAGAGGATACAAAATTGAACCTAGTCGCCACATCACATACATCCTGTTCAATGATAAAAAGGTAACATCTATCCTCGCTCCAGAGTCAATCTCACGTTGAGGGCATCTTTTTTTTTTAACTTTACCGTGAATCGGGCTCGGCTGCACAGAGGAGAGAGCAGAGCAATGAGGTCACGGGGACAGGGGAGTCACACGCTGGCGGTTTGAATACGCGGAAGATCACTGAGGGATCCACAGTATATGGACCCTCCGTGCGCCATCAGTCCACACTCCGGACTCTGAATCCTGCCATCCAAGTTAAGATCTCGGCGGAACCTGAGGCGCAGTTCCTTCTTAAAACGTAATCTGGTGAGCATTTCTAGAATCGTACTTGTATAGATGCAGCCTTTAATTTGTTGCTAGGTTAAAATTAATGACTTCTTGTATTTCAGTAGGCAACTGCCCTCTTGATTTCGGATTTAATTTCTTTATTACAGGGGCGCTTTTATGAAGACAGAGTCATGTTCAGGTACTTTGCTTGATGGAGGAAGCTCATTTCGGACTCTGTGATCTGCTCACCTGGAAAGGTCTGCTGTACTACTACAAGAGAGAAGTAGAGTCTGGAAGAAGGGACAATTTTATGATGCTTTGGAAGGTAGGTTTTATTTTCTTTGAAATCGAAATGAATCAGAATATCAGTGCAAAAGACAAACTCTTGGTTTAGTTTAAAGAGATATGGTTTTAAAACAGACAAAATGTAGAAAACAGGTGTTTCTCACTTTTGGAAAAGAATGGACCGGGGGTAATAGTTTACTAGTTGCAGTGCTGAGCTCACCGGGTTGCAGTCCTGCAGTGTCACACGATGGCCAGTGGCGCAATGGATAACGCGTTTGACTACGAATCAGGAGATTGTAAGTTCAACTCCTGCCTGGCTCGGGTCGTTTTTAAACGCATCGGGCTACTCCCCTAAGTAGTCTGTGCTACTTAATGCATTGTAATCGTACCCAGTAAGAGATTTCCTTCATGTAAATGAACTGCACCTGACAGCTTTAGAAAAACACCTGGGCTCAGGACCGTGCTGAGAGCTCAGCGTTGCTGTTCTAATTAGCACGCACTGCATCGGCTATGAGCCCGAACTTTTCAATTATTCCGATCAGTAAATCAACACGTAGTCCACATGAACGGTAGAAATATTCTCTTTTCTGTCTCTTGTTTGTATAGAACTGAATGTCCCTGACAATGTACTGTTAGTTTTAATTGAAGAACGGCATTTGTGTTCAAATATACCAGACAAGTTTATGTAACTGCTCATGCGACACTCAGTTGTAATTAGTCAAGAAATAAAGTCGTTGGTGTCTGCAATAGCATACGTTGGTGCCGTAGGCTTTGGGAGGAAATCCTGCAGGATGGAAAGGTGATCTATAGCCTCATCTCTAGAGATGTTTTGTTGCTGTGGCATGTGTGTGACCCATATTCAAAGAAAAAAAACCCGTCTGTAAAACGAATATCGAAGCTGCCTCTAAATCTGCAACTGAAGATGAGTCGATAAACCACTTGTTTTTCGTATAACTAGACATATATTCATTTGTTACTGATTTCATTCATTGAGCACGGATACAATAGAGGTACAGCAATTCACTGTTTGACATGTCTGGTATAGAACCTACAGAACCTAGCAATCAGAAAACGGGTGAAACTGTCTTTAGACTCAGCATACAGTACCGAGGCCCCCCATGACCAAATAAAGGCTAACCTCGATAATCAGCCTAAAGAACGCAGACTACAGCAAAACGACTGACTTTGAAAAGGGAATGAACGTCCGGAAGGAGTAGTGGAACAAGCCTGAGATGCTTCTCCGGACCCCTAACTAAAAGCCACCGAGAACCAGCAGCGGCGTCGACTCCTTTCGAACCGGGATCCTTCCGCAGCCACGCAGTTCGTGGTGTCCTAACCCTCCCGTATCTGATTTTGGACCAAGCACATCAGGGGAGAGCGCGAACGCAGTCCCCAACTACCAGAAATTATGCAGTCGAGATTCCCACATTTGGGGAATTCGCAGGGGTCAGCACAGCCGGAGTGCAATGGCCGAGCCTCGCCCTGGGTGAACCGATTTCGATTTTTAAGAACTTTATTTTCTTTTCACAAAAAAATACAGGACATCACAAATCAGAAAGCTTTACATTCATATACATACTTAAAACAGTATATATGATCACATCTCATTACATTTTGACACGGTAACAGTTACATAGCAACAATTTTCTTTTTTTCTGGAGCAAATCACATTCTTTACTTAAACTATTTCCCACAGATTTTCTGCTTCCTCCCTCCCTTCTCTCCACAGATCTCTGAGGTAATAGTTCTCTCGGGTGATGAACAGGGCCAGGCTACCTGCTGCCTTGACTGGGATCTCGATGCCTTTGAACAGCCCCATGTTCCTCACTCTCCACAGGGCATCTTTCCCACTGTTCACCACGGCCCAGATCCTGTCAAACACGTCAGGAGGAAGTTTGACAGGAGAGATGCCGTATATGACGAAAGCAGCGGTCAGGGTAAATTGGGGCGAGAGAGCCTGCAACCAATCTTCAAACTGTGCCCAGAAGGCCTTAGCAAAAAAGCAGGACCACAGGAGATGGGATACAGTCTCCTCCTCGCCACAGCCCACCCTAACGCAGCGAGGGCTGGGGGTGAGGCCCCTACGGTACAAGAAAGTTCGTACCGGTAAGCACTGGTGGACGACACTCCAGGCTAAATCTCTGTGAATGTTGCACAGAAACTTAGAGGATGTGTGTTTCCACACCTTCCTTGTTTGGGCTGATGTTAAAATGCCCACAGGGGTCTGCCTATTGTTCTGGGGTGCAACGAAATCTTCCAGTTTTTGGACGCTGACATCTCGGAGGGGAATATGGCCAATTGGGTGAGATCTTAGAAAACTTTTAACTGTCCCATAAATTGCAGGGCATGTGTCAGAGAGTGGGACGTCCAGCTTGGGTCTGACACCCCACACTCTGAACACCTCCCTACCTACCCAGAGCCTGGAAAAATAAGTCCAGGTACGCGCTGCAGGTGCTGTTGCAAAGCCTCTCAGCACAGAGGCCAGGAAAATGCACAGCAGTTTTGTAGCAATATCTGGGACAGACTTTCCCCCTGAGGGTAGCGGCCTGTACATTATTTCCCTTCTGAGTCTTTCCTGCTTCCCACCCCATAGAAATTGAAACATCAATCTCCTCAGCACCGCCGCAACACGGTGAGGGATTGGGAAGGTAGAAGCCAGAAAATTCAAGACAGGCAAGAGCTCGGCTTTGATGACCAGCACCTTCCCTGTCATGGTGAGGTCTCGGTCCTTCCATTGCATCAGTTTTTTGTTTAAGATTGGCAATTTGTTCTGCCAATTTACTGTTCCCATCTCTTCTCCAAAATACACCCCCAGGACCTTAATTCTCTTCTCTTGCAGCCTGAGATCATGTCCTTCTTTTGGCTCCCTCCAGTTCTGATAAAAAATCTCACTCTTAGATGTGTTAATTTTTGCAGAGGAAGCCAAAGAGAACCGATCACAGCACTGCAGAGCTCTGCTAATTGAGGCATTTTCAGAGAGGAGCAGGGTGATGTCATCCATGTATAGAGATATCTTTACCTCTCCTCCCCCACTTCCAGGCAGTGGTATCCCATTAATGGCCTGATCCTGGCGCAAGGCACAGGCTAAGGGCTCCATAGCCAAAACGAATAACAAGGGGGATAATGGGCAGCCCTGCCTCACCCCTGAACAGACTTCAAAGGGGCGTGATCTATTGCCATTAACCATTACTCTGCTGTTGCTACCTGTGTACAGCAGGTTAATCCACTTTCTCATGATGGGGCCAAACTTCATGTGCTCAAGTACCGATGTTAAGTACAGCCGGTTTAGGAGGTCAAAGGCCTTTTCTAGGTCTACACCTAAAATGCACAGAGGGAGGGAGCGATCCTCCGAGTACAGACAGACATCCCTCAACAAGGCCAGGTTGTCGCTCATCAGGCGTCCTGCTATCCTACAAGTCTGTTCTTTCCCTACCAGTGAGGCCACTACATTTTGTAGGCGCAGGATCTTAGTGTCCATGCCTAAGAGGCTGAGGGGTCTCCAGTTCTTTATGTCATTCTTTGCTCCTTTCTTAAACAAGAGAGAGATAGTGCCTTCTCTTAAGGAGTCAGGCAGCAATTCTGTCTTATAGCTTTCCTCGAATAGGAGCAGTAGCGGATCCTGAAGCAGATCCCAAAAGGTGCAATAAAATTCTTTAGGGAGCCCGTCAGCACCCGGAGTTTTCCCCTTCTGTAAGCTCTCCATAGCCTGTCTCAGCTCTTCTACTGTCAAATCCCTCTCAAGTACTTCCCTATCTTCTTCACTCAAAACATTTTCTAGCTTTGAGGTAAAAAAATGAATTTCTTCATCCTTTAACTCTGTAGAGCTGTACAGTCTTGAGTAGAAGGCCTCGGTGCAGGAGAGGATAGCACTCGGCTCTGTTCTCTCTCGTCCCTCCTCATCAACTACACTTTCCATGACAGATTGGAGCCTACCACTTTCCTGAAAAAGAAGCGAGTACACTTCTTATTTTCTTCCAAGAACTGCACTCTGCTTCTTAACAGCACTCCTCGACTACTTTCTTCGGCTATGCTCCGGATGTCCTTTTTTAAAAGGGTGATATCCTCGAGCACATCGAAGCCACTGTGCAGCATCGTGTAGAGACGCTGCAGCTGCCTCTGTTTCCTGGCTAGCACTCCTCTCAGTCTGGCAGCAGCCTTCCTTCCCTCAGCCATGAAAAAGGCCTTTGTCCTCATCTTCACCTCCTCCCACCACTCTCCTACTGACCCGTACAGACACTGCAAGGACAGCCACTGTGATAGTTTCTCCTTGTAGCGGGATACTACCCCCTCGTTCTCTAGCAGCTTTGTGTTGAGTTTCCAGAGGCCTGGGCCAAAGACAGTCCCGCCCTGGAGTTCCACTCTACACCCTAAAGCCTGATGATCTGAGAAGAAGACAGGCTGAAGAGTGACCCCAACAACTTTCACTCTCTCTGAGACAAAGCAATAGTCAATTCTGGAGCTGCTATTCCTCCCTGACCATGTATATCCTGCTGTTGTGGGATATATACATCTATATGTGTCTGAGAGTTTAAAGTCTTGAACTAAGTTTTGCAGGGCTAGTGAGCTGGAATCCAATTTTATCGGAGAGCTAGACTGCCTGTCTGTGTGCTCTAAGATACAATTAAAATCCCCTCCCACTATCACGTCTGTGCTACATAACAATAGGGGGGAGAGTGCCTTGAGTAGCTCCACCCTTCCTCCCACGTCAGTAGGACAATACACATTGATTAGCCGCAGGTTAACGGTCCCCCATTCCACATCCACACACAGCAACCTGCCATCTATGACCCTCTGAATACTTTTCAATTTGAAAGCCCATCCTTTGAAAAGAATGGCCACGCCAGAGGCTCTGTTGTTATTGTCCCCTGACCAAACAGAAGGCCCTTTATCCCACCTATCTTCAAAGCTTTTATACCTCTCTTGATAGGCTAAAGCACACTCCTGCAACATCAACACATCTCCCTCTCTCTGCTGGAGGTAATCAAAGACAGACTGGCATTTAACTCTGTCATTGATACCTCTGGTGTTAAGAGAAATTATGTTTAGAGCCATATTACATAAGAAAGTGGAACCAGTCTTTACAAAACACATTTCTCTTCGGTCTCACCTGTTACCTTCTTCTTTTTCTTTTTCTTCTTACCAATTTCCTGCCAGCCATCCTCTGAATGAGCCTTCATCAGGGTGGCAGCAGTAAAAGCGTTCACGGAGTCCATTTCAAGGAAGGGGGTAGAAGGAGGGGTGGAGGGGTTCCAGCTGTCCCCATCGCCATGCTCTCCTTCCTCCTCGCTCGGGGAGAAAACAGAGTCATTTTTCCTTTTCCTCAAGTCCAGCTCCTGGGAGCACTGAGGGGAAAGGGGTGCAGCCGATGCACCAGTCTCCTCTTCCCCCTCACCCACCAGCTGTTGCAGATCCTCCGTGATGGACTGGATGGAGGAGAGAAGGGCATCTGTAGCACTTGCAGAGTCTGAGAAAAGCAGCTCCGCTGAATCCTGGGTATCCTCGCTGGACCCGCTCCACCGGGGGGCCCCACACTGGCCCTCGTTCCGAGGAGGGGTCCTCGCTGTTCTCTGGGGTTTTCAAACCCTCGTGCTTGTCTGGTGCAGTCTGCGGTTGTGGGAGCGTAGTGGATTTCTCTTCCACCGGCCCCGGAGCCACAGCAGGACTGATCCTGGCTGGAGGCTGAGACTCTTTGTCCAACAAGGGTTCTTTGTTTGACTTGTTGTTTGCTTTGGCTTTTCGGGCCGGTTTAGCTGAAACAAGCACTGCCTCATCCTTTCTCATTTTGAGTTTATTGGCGTAGGCGTGAGGGCAGTTCTTAAAAACGTGTCCTTCCGAGCCACATAAATTGCACTTTGGCAGCATTGAACAGTCAGAGGCTAAATGTCCCTGTTTGCCACAGGTCTTGCAGCATTTCACAGTGCAGGACGATGCCAGGTGTCCCACAGCACCACAGCGCCGACACACCTTTGGTTGTCCCACATAAAAAACATAGCCATTGCAGGCGCCCAGCCGGATTGTAGAGGGCAGGTGCCTTAAGCCTCCATTTACATTGTCCGGTAGCAAGCGAACCTCGAATTTCCTTGCTCCTGTTTTTATACCGTCAACATCTATAATCTCAGTTCCATGGTGGACGGTGCAGTACTGCTTAAGCCAGGTGTGAATGTCCTCCGTCTTTGCCAGTTCCGAGAACATAACAACATGCACCGTTTTCCTCTCTCTCTGTGTCAGAGGCTGCAAGTTGATCTTCTCAAGGGCAGAAACTTTCCCTCTTTTTGCCTCAAACACATCCACACATTGTTCAAACAGAGAATAGGTAGCAAAAACAACCTCAAATGCTTTCTGACCTGGGAGAGCGAAGATGAAATCCAAGTGCCGAGGTTCAAAGCCAAGTTCCTTCTGTAACACTTTTCTGCTGAACTGCATACGATCAATGAAGAGGTCATCCAAAAGCTCAAAACGTACAGCATTCTTGCGGGATCCAAGGGTTGCCATCTCAAACTGCAAAACAAACACTGCTTCCACAAAACAAGAAAACAATCCAACTACTCTAACTACAGGCTGATCAAGGTATCTCCCCTGCCAGGTAAGCCGAGAGCCGCAGGCAATGAGCCCAGAGCTGAACGGGCCCCACTGGCTCGTTTGTAAGGCCAGGTGCATTGCCAACCACGACCGGCAGGGCAGAGGCCTTGAAGGCGGCCTGGGCTCCTGCAGCTGTCCAGCCACGCACTCTGGTTTCTCTTCATCTCGTACAAATCTTTTGCCTTTTACTAAAGATTTCCATGGAGAGGAGCATGAATGAGTTCCATACAATTTTTGTGCTTCCCTGCCTTCGGGTGGGGCGCAGCTGGGCTGGTCAAAGAGAGAAAACAAAACCGCTCACAATCGCTCTTATTACGGCGACTGTGGCCGTCTGCTCTGCAAGTCCTCGGTCTCCGCCTGTCTGATTGGCGCTCTTTCCTTTGGGAGGCGGGAAGTGTCCGGCCACAAATATGAAGCGTTACAGCAACGACATGCCATGAGACGATTGATAACGATTTCCATAGGATCCCCGCGGTTGCCTGGCAACCGTCAGCTTTGCGCAGTGGCAGTATTGTAGCCTGTGAGGTTTAGCCGAGGCGCGGTTATTGCTAGTTGAAAACGTTTCCCAATACCCCGCTTCCGCCGGTTTGCAATACAATCGGGGAAAGCAATTTTTGACAGTCTCGTCAGAGACTGAGCGAGGTGTTTAAAGACAGATTTTGTCATGGTAACATCATGGTAGAAAGAAACGAGCTTGTTACGTCTCAACAGAAACGCTCTTTAGCTCTTTCAGCGTTATGCAGAGAACAGCGTCTGTCGAGATCACTTTTGAGTCAGCGCGAAACGCCGTGTGCTGTCAGTTTGATTTCATATTGCTCGTAGCGGCGCCCGGCTTTTGTCTGTCAAACGTTAGGTTGCGCTTCTTCATGCTGCATCGTCGGCATGAGTGGAGCTTTTTAAATGTCTGTACTTACTGCGCCCTATAAGAAATCGTTTGTCCCCGTTCAAAAGAGATTGTGCGATGTCCTGCAGCGTTCGCAAAGCAAACCTTTGACAGTTTGAAAAGAGGAATTTATTCTGCTTCCTGTGCGTGCAGTAGTTACAAAGTTGAACGTCTTTACACGATCTGCTGCAGTTTTCAGTGGGCGGGCTTTGTCAAATGGCTTGGAAAAACGCACTGTGTTTCGGCTCGGGAAACATCATGAGCAGTGTCCTGCATGTTTTCTGTGTATAGCTGTCTTTTAACGCATACAGAATTCATTCGAAATCATTGATTTCTCCAATTAACAAGGGTCCCTTTTTGAACCTGCGAGAAGCATTCTTTCAATGTAACAGATTTACTCCGAGGAAAGGCAGCATGACATTGAGAGTAGCTCAAGCTTTCAGCACCCGTATCGGATTGCGTGTATGCAGACACCGCTCAGAATCCCCTGTAAGATTCTCAATTCCTTCAATTCCGTTTTGCAGTGCTTTATCTCTTTCAAAAGGCTTCGCTTTGCTAGTCACAATCCAAGGCTCATGACAGCATTTGAAAACATACGCCACTGCGTTGGCCAGGAATCAAACCCGGGTCAACTGCTTGGAAGGCAGCTATGCTCACCACTATACCACCAACGCAGGCCCACAGGAGCCTGCAGGACACCACCAGAGTCCAGCACGCCTGTCATGGACGGAGCAGGAAAGGCGGCGCCACATTCTACAGCCCTCTCCACGCAATCGACGAAATCGGGCTACTGAAGTGGAGAAAATCGCCTCTCCAGAAAGTGCAAATATCATCTTGGAGAGTATAAATCCTATTGCCGAAGGTCAGCCCTGTCTACCAGAGTAACCCTCCCACCTCCTGCAGCGATGGTCAGCTCGTCTCACACGCGAGAAGTTTCGGCTGGAAACAAGCGCCCCCTCTTCTCGCACGTTTTGCACGTTCGAGTAGTTTTAATGCGGCTCCGTCGTACACGGTGCTGATCTTTTGGAAAGCAGGAGGCAAAATTGACACGTTCTCATACCGGGAGTCGGACCCGGGCCGCCTGGGTGAAAGCCAGGAATCCTAACCGCTAGACCATATGGGAGCACACAACCCCGCCCAAAGCATTTCTAAAACAGGAGATTCGCGTTTGGGAATGCGCCCTGCCCTACAAATAAAACAGGTCTACGGGTCTGAAACCTGCTCCACGGAAAACAGCTCTGTTGCGCTTTTGATCAAAGGGAGATTCGCTGTTCTTACTTTTTGATGACATAACACCCAGAGGGGCTTCTTTGGAGCTGGATTCCAACCAGCAACCTTAAGTTTCTTGGTGGTATCCTTTACAGTCCTCTGTTCGGTCGACAAGGGACTGAAGGGGGCAGCTTTCCTCACACATACAGTGCAATGTACTGTAGTGTTCCCCTTCATTGAATTCGCAGGTCTGCATCAGACCTCTAACTCGTTTCCTTAGCTTGGATTTAAGCCACGAAGCAGGCTTCTACTGTATAAACGTCTAGAGGAATCACAAACTATTTGAGAGGCCACCATCCCAGGGGGAACTGACAAAGTCTATCCCTAAACACCTAGTGCAGTCTCTCAAGAGACTGTCAAAAATCGCTTTCTCCGTTTGCGTTGCGAGTAAGTGAAAACGCAGTCTCAACCCAGAGCCACTTGGCAGCAGCGGCACGTAAATACCGTTACTGTTACTGCTCGATACCGACGTTAGCCTACTATACCATGTTCAGCCACCGCTAGAAAATGTAAGGCTCTAGAACCTGAGCAAACGACAGGAGGGCCAACGCCGAACAGGCACACGTGTCAGACATGGAGCACGACAAGGATGGGATTCGAACCCATGCGTGCAGAGCACAATGGATTAGCAGTCCATCGCCTTAACCACTCGGCCACCTCGTCAACGACACTGGGCTGTCCGGACATGGGTTGGCGCGCTCCAGATGATCTTTTTCTTTTTTTTCCCTCGTACTCGAGGGTCATTTTCCTGTTCCACATGCGATTTCAACATTTTCCTTGGGAGATGTCAAGCCAGCAAGCCACTGCTGTGGTTCAGTGGCCAGTGTGCAGTTCAGTGGCCCTGTTGTACACAGAAAGCACATTGAGCTCCTTGGACATGAAAAGTTCCAGATAAAAGCCATTTGTCATCCTTTCTCTTGGTGTCGATGTTGCTATTGTATGTAAAGGTGGCAACTTGTGGTGGCGAGCAGGCGGAGCAAGTTGCAATGCAGATGTGTCTGAGTGGTGACATAGTCTTGCAATGCAGATGTGTCTGAGTGGTGTGTCCAAGTGGCTGCAAAAGGACAGTGCTCCCAGGGCGCTGTGGCTTAGTTGGTTAAAGCACTTGTCTAGTAAACAGGAGACCCTGGGTCTGAATCCCAGTGGTGCCTTTTTTGTTCCGTCTTCTCGAACAGAACTGGTCATTATGGACAACCGCCTACGGCTAGACTTAATTAAATACAAGTATTCATTTCCTGTCTTTAACGCGACTTTTTTTTCTTAAAATGGATGCAACTTGCAAAACATGAAATACAAACCTTGCTAATCAGCGCTAGCGGCTGGCAAAAAAAAAAAGAAGTCAGCAATGTTTTTTTTCTTTAACCTTAACCCTGCTAATGGAGAAGAGTTAAACGGCCGAGTCTAGGCAGCTTAAACGGTGCGCACGTCGGGTACTTTGCTGAAAGGTTGGTAAATCACGCTCACCCCAGTCCTTTATCTTTTAAAGAGGATACAAAATTGAACCTAGTCGCCACATCACATACATCCTGTTCAATGATAAAAAGGTAACATCTATCCTCGCTCCAGAGTAAATCTCACGTTGAGGGCATATTTTTTTCACTTAAACCGTGAGTCGGGCTCGGCTGCACAGAGGACAGAGCAGAGCAATGAGGTCACGGGGACAGGGGAGTCACACGCTGGCGGTTTGAATACGCGGAAGATCACTGAGGGATCCACAGTATATGGACCCTCTGTGCGCCATCAGTCCGCACTCCGGACTCTGAATCCTTTCCCCGGAGTAAATCTGTTACATTGAAAGAATGCTTCTCGCAGGTTAAAAGAGGGACCCTTGTTAATTGGAGAAATCAATCATTTCGAATGAATTCTGTATGCTTTAAAAGACAGCTATACACAGAAAACATGCAGGACACTGGTCATGATGTTTCCCGAGCCGAAACACTCTTTTCAAACTGTCAAAGGTTTGCTTTGCGAACGCTGCAGGACATCGCACAATCTCTTTTGAACGGGGACAAACGATTTCTTAGGGGGCGCAGTAAGTACAGACGTTTAAAAAGCTCCACTCATGCCGACGATGCAGCATGAAGAAGCGCAACCTAACGTTTGACAGACAAAAGCCGGGCGCCGCTACGAGCAATCCGAAATCAAACTGACAGCACACGGCGTTTCGCGCTGACTCAAAAGTGATCTCGACAGACGCTGTTCTCTGCATAACGCTGAAAGAGCTAAAGAGCGTTTCTGTTGAGACGTAACAAGCTCGTTTCTTTCTACCATGATGTCACCATGACAAAATCTGTCTTTAAACACCTTGCTCAGTCTCTGACGAGACTGTCAAAAATTGCTTTCGCCGATTGTATTGCAAACCGGTGGAAGCGGGGTATTGGGAAAAGTTTTCAACTAGCAATAATCGCGCCTCGGCTAAACCTCACAGGCTACGATACTGCCACTGCGCAAAGCTGACGGTTGCCAGGCAACCGCGGGGATCCTATGGAAATCGTTATCGATCGTCTCATGGCATGTCGTTGCTGTAACGCTTCATATTTGTCGTCTTCTTCTTCTTCTAGCTTGAGGTTTTGAAGAATTTCATGACAGACAAGGGCTCCGTCGGGAACAAAGGGCGTTGTGAGAAAACCGTTGCTTATTTTCAGCAGCAGAAATACAACCCTTTAAATACAAGATGACAGAACAATGACGAAGGGCATGCCGGGAGGAACTCATGCACTACAGAGGAAAGGGGGCGGGCACGTACAGTTCACATTCAAGCCACAAGTACTCCTCTCGGATGTTGCACAAACAAATCCTAACGTCATGAAAGCGTGATGCAATTTCTGTGGCTACATTTGTTGCACGTCATGCACAGTAAGAGTGTTTCTAACACCAAATAAAAAGTCAACAATTAGCGAACACGCCTTCTCCTCAGTTAACCCACTGAAACCCTTGCTGTTAACAGTTCTTTACTGCGTGCTTTACGAGCACCTACATATCATGTCGGTTCTTTCAGCTTTATTCATTAGGTTTTCAAAGGCATAAGTAGAGCACCAGAGGTGCGAACGCAAAATGTGTGGTTATCTGAAGAATTGATTTCCATGGCAGCGGGGCCAAGCGATTTAGCATTTCTATAGTTCCAGGAAAGGAAAAGCGGCACTTCGCCTTTGTCACGCAGGCACAAGGCGACGTGCGGCAGACGCCGTAGTCGGCAGGATTCGAACCTGCGCAGGGAGTCCCCAACGGATTTCGAGTCCATCGCCTTAACCACTCGGCCACGACTACAGCGAGCTTCTTGCCGCCGCATTCCTCCTATAATCTAACACGGAGTGCGAGGTGGCTGCGGAAACTTTTTCAAAGTCGCTCTCCGTTAAAAAAAATAAATACCTTTCACAAAATACGTGCCGGCAGACAGACACGCCTCAGAGGGTTTAAGGCTGGCTTCACGTTCAAATGCTAAAGTCTCCCCGTCCGGATGTCAAAATGCAACTTTGGCAGACAGAAAAAACATCAACAAACCACAAATGTGGACAAGGATTTTACAAGCTGCACCACACTGCACTTTCAAAAGCATTTACATTCCTATTAGACGCAGGAATTTCCTTTGATTTGCGCGCTTACGAACGCCATGGAAAACGAAACAAAACAAAAGCCCTCAGCTCCTGCACTTGATTATAATGCCATTACGTGTCGAAGCAGTAATTTACGTCATCCTACCACTGCAACAAGGGGAATAGAGGGAAATGAGCACACGCTACGAATCGTCTCAATCACTCCCTAGAGTCGTTAGGCGCATTGAAGGGTGCACCCCCATCATTAATCGTTGCGCCTCTGTGAAAGGAAAGCTCTTGGGCAGTCTTTGAAACAGCTCGGATGAAACACTTGATTGCTTCCATGTGCACCTGGAGCCCATTTCTTATTTTCACTTCACGCCGCCCAAAGCATTTCTAAAACAGGAGATTCGCGTTTGGGAATGCGCCCTGCCCTACAAATAAAACAGGTCTACGGGTCTGAAACCTGCTCCACGGAAAACAGTTCTGTTGCGCTTTTGATCAAAGGGAGATTCGCTGTTCTTACTTTTTGATGACATAACACCCAAAGGGGCTTCGTTGGAGCTGGATTCCAACCAGCATCCTAAAGTTTCTTGGCGGTATCCTTTACAGTCCTCTGTTCGGTTGACAAGGGACAGAAGGGGGCAGCTTTCCTCACACATACAGTGCAATGTACTGTAGTGTTCCCGTTCATCGAATTCGCAGTTCTGCATCAGACCTCTAACTCGTTTCCTTAGCTTGGATTTAAGCCACGAAGCAGGCTTCTACTGTATAAACGTCTAGGGGAATCACAAACTATTTGAGAGGCCATCATCCCAGGGGGAACTGACAAAGTCTATCCCTAAACACCTAGCGCAGTCTCTCGAGAGACTGTCAAAAATCGCTTTCTCCGTTTGCGTTGCAAGTAAGTGAAAACGCGGTCTCAACCCAGAGCCACTTGGCAGCAGCGGCACGTAAATACTGTCACTGCTCGATACCAACGTTAGCCTACTATACCATGTTCAGCCACCGCTAGAAAATGTACGGCTCTAGAACCGGAGCAAACGACAGGATGGCCAACGTCAAACGTGTCAGACATGGAGAGCGACGAGAAAGGGATTCGAACCAATGCGTGCAGAGCACAATGGATCAGCAGTCCATCGCCTCAACCACTCGGCCACCTCGTCGAGGAAGCTAGGCTGTCCGGACATGGCTTGGCGCACTCCAGATGATCTTTTTCTTTTTTTTCCCTCGTACTCGAGGGTCATTTTCCTGTTCCACATGCGATTTCAACATTTTCCTTGGGAGATGTCAAGCCAGCAAGCCACTGCTGTGGTTCAGTGGCCAGTGTGCAGTTCAGTGGCCCTGTTGTACACAGAAAGCACATTGAGCTCCTTGGACATGAAAAGTTCCAGATAAAAGCCATTTGTCATCCTTTCTCTTGGTGTCGATGTTGCTATTGTATGTAAAGGTGGCAACTTGCTCCGCGAGCAAACGACAGGATGGCCAACGTCAAACGTGTCAGACATGGAGAGCGACGAGAAAGGGATTCGAACCAATGCGCGCAGAGCACAATGGATCAGCAGTCCATCGCCTTAACCACTCGGCCACCTGAAAACCGTCTTTAAACCGTTCCGTCTTCAGGGTGAGGGGGGCGCTCACCCTGAGGTCTGTGCGGGTCCCAATGCCCCAGCATAGTGACGGAGATGCTGTGTTGTAAAAGGGCGCTGTCTTTTGGATGAGATGTAAAACCGAGGTCACAGCGCTCTGTGGTCATTCAAAATGACCACCAAAACCTTTGACAAAAGCTCTTGGTAATTGATGGTCTTCAATAATGCTTCTCCTTTAGGTACATTTTAAATCAGCTGAAAAATGCTGTGAAATGGGGGGGCACTTCAGGCCAGTGTAGGATTTGGGTTACAAGAACCATGAAACTGCACGAGAAAGCCCGTACACTGAATTACACGGCTTTCTATTCAAAGGAGGACAAAAGAAATTCCCTGAGTTTGATTTTTTGCAGCACAGAGAGAACCACTGTCGTGAGGCTGGTTAGCTCAGTTGGTTAGAGCGTGGTGCTAATAACGCCAAGGTCGTGGGTTTGAGCCCTGTACGGTCCAGGTCCCTGTTTGTGAAACAGGCAAATGATTGTCTCAGGGGCCCATTCCTCATTCTCAAGACACATGTATGCAGTATGTACACCGTGCATTGAGCAATAGGGACTGAATACACCAAAGGTAAGGTTAGAAGTCATTCTGAGGTGCCACATCTGAGGGATACAGCTAGGCATCCGAAATGGAGGGTTTGAGACCCTTCAGGAGTACTGCATCCTTTGAGACAGACCCGTGCATGTTAAACAAATGATCATTTCTTTCGGCATTAGGGACTAAATATACTAAACATATGATGCTAAAATGTTATTTTCACATATATTAATGTAATAAATGATTGCTTATGCTTTATAAACAAATCTAATTAAAATAAAAGCTTAAGTTTTGTATTTATCTTGTACCATAGAACATGATTTTCTTTGTATTTCAAGCCCACAAAGTGTCCAAATGACGCACTACATGATATAAGGAAGATTATCACATGCATATCGGTATTATCTTTCTTATGAAAATGCATTCCTTTCATTACCTTTTACTTTTTAAAATGAACTCAAATTGAGTATAATGTAATAATTTAAGTAGAATAGATTCTAATAATATAATGATCCAGTGTTTTGCACTACTTCACTGCTTCACTGCTCTATGCCATCTGGAAATAAATCCTCAGACTGCTTACTGCCCTGGGCATGTACCAATAAATTAAAGGAGCACATCTGTTTATCACTGCGTTGAAGCAGGAGACACACAGTCTCTGCAAACACATCCTAGATACAGTGTTCCAGCACCTTTGACCTCATCCAGAACATATCATTTCTTGAAAGGGATTGCTGTCCGAATGCACATCTGAATCCCAAACAGAATCTCTAGTAAAATACGATCATTTGTGAAACAGGCAAATGACTGTCTCAGGGGCCCATTCCTCATTGTCAGACACATGTATGGAATGCTTTCACCGTGCATTGAGCAATAGGGATTAAAAACACCGCAGGTAAGGTTAGATGTCATGTTCTATGATCATTTCTTTCAGCATTAGGGACTAAATATACTAAACGTATGATGCTAAAATGTTATTTTTACATATATTAATGTAATAAATGATTGCTTATGCTTTATAAACAAATCTAATTAAAATAAAAGCTTAAGTTTTGTATTTATCTTGTACCATAGAACATGATTTGCTTTGTATTTCAAGCCCACAAAGTATCCAAATGTTCTATGATCATTTCTTTCAGCATTAGGGACTAAATATACCAAACGTATGATGCTAAAATCCTGAAAAAAGGATGTGCTCCATCTCGTCAGTAGATTGGATTCCAAAACTGATTTGGGTCAATATACATTACCTTTGAAATTAAAGTACAGTCTACTGTAGGGAACCATCAACTTAGAAAGCATTGGCCTTCCCTGGGGGTCAGGTAGGTGCAAAAGATAAACCTTTATCCTATCTTTATCTTAAGATAAGTGTCCAAGCAGTATTTTTCCAAGTTTCACCAAGCTCATCATGTTGCCATAGTAGACAAAGTTCTATAAAATGTTAAATAACTTTAGAAAAAAGCATCTTGGTCTTTCAGTACTGTACAAGGTGAATTAAACTGTCCCTGGTAATAAAAAGTAATTAGAAGCATCTCAGAAACTTTATCTCTAGAAACATTAGCTGTTTTATATCATGTAATTTAGTGTGATGTCAGAATTCAAGGACATTATCACACACAGAAATTGGTTCAGTTAAATCTAAAAAACACAGCTAAACATGGGTTTAAATGTAACAGAAGTCTTACCTCTTGTCAAAAGATTTAATTCAAGAAGCGATGTAATAAATGATTGCTTATGCTTTATAAAGAAATCTAATTAAAATAAAAGCTTAAGTTTTGTATTTATCTTGTACCATAGAACATGATTTTCTTTGTATTTGAAGCCCACAAAGTGTCCAAATGATGCACTACATGATATAAGGAAGATTATCACATGCATATCGGTATTATCTTTCTTATGAAAATGCATTCCTTTCATTACCTTTTACTTTTTAAAATGAACTCAAATTGTGTATAATGTAATAATTTAAGTAGAATAGATTCAGGTAGGAAATATAGAGTCATGATGTTTATGGCTGACATAATTTCACATGGGTGAATTTTAAGCTAAGAAATAAAAACATTTACAATGAAGATACCATTGCTTAATTTTAAATGCCTTTAAAAAATAAATACCTCCTGAGAATAATTTGCCACTCCCAGATCCTTGGTAAGGTACTGTTTGAATCCAATCAGGAGAGGAGCATCCAGGGAGTGCTTTCTATAGAGTCCAGCTTGGGCCACTCTCTTCCGGCCTGCTGATACTTTTTAACTACTCAGGGCCTGTAAGGATATAAAACACCGGTTTAAACATTTTATACCTATAAGACAAATTAGAATTTTAGTAAAAAATAGATACATCTGAAAAATAAAAAGTCTTACTGCTGATAGAGTTCTTCAGAGCTCACATCTTCCCCTTCCTTATCCGCTTCTGTTTCAGTTTCTAGAGCAGCCTCTGGCATCTCTTCCTCCTGGACAGCGGCCTCTTGCTCAGGGCCGCTGGAATGCAGGTAGATTCTTTTCAACATGCTTTTACATAATATGTTGTAACAATGATTTCAAAAAGAAACTACAGAAGCCTTACAGATTAAAAATATCTCACCTTGCCAATGTGTCTTCAGGCTTCCCATGTACAAAAAGGCCCAAGGACTCTAGCAGTCTTACAACCACTATCCTCTTTGCCTCACCAGACACGATCTCTATTCTGTGGTAATCCACGATGACCCCGTTCTTCAGGTGATTCATCATGTCCTCCCTCGCCTGTTGAGAGGCCATCCTGATCTTTTCTGCCGTGGCGTGCTTCATACACGCCCTCTTCAAGTGAGCAGGAAGCTGATCAAGAGTATTCAGGCACATCTTGCACACCAGGGGAATCCTCGCGGGTTTCCTTTGAAAATAAATAATACCATCTGTGTATAGAAACAAGCTAAGACTGATTTCTTAAATTATCCTTAATTTTCTCTCTCATAGTTTGAGCATAATGATTTTATTGCATTTATATAAGAATTGCTCATTGCTCCTAAATAAATAATGGTTTCATAAAAAAGTGAACACTTACTTGGTCTCAGTCACAGACTTTCCAATAGAAGCCATTGTGGAGTTCAGCAACTGCAGGTCCTAGAAGTGGGGAAGGAATTTTAAAAGAGAAATTGAATTACAATACAGAAGGAATGGCTGAGGGATCACTGAAATATATATATACAAATTCCAAAGACTGAGTCCATATAGAAACAACTACCTTTCATTTTCAGTATAAGAAAAAAAAAACATTATCTTCCAAAGCATCATAAAATTGTCCCTTCTTCCAGACTCTACTTCTCTCTTGTAGTAGTATAGCAGACTTTTCCAGGTGAGCAGATCACAGAGTCCGAAATGAGCTTCCTCCATCAAGCAAAGTACCTGAACATGACTCTGTCTTCATAAAAGCGCCCCTGTAATAAAGAAATTAAATCCGAAATCAAGAGGGCAGTTGCCTACTGAAATACAAGAAGTCATCAATTTTAACCTAGCAACACATTAAAGGCTGCATCTATACAAGTACGATTCTAGAAATGCTCACCAGATTACGTTTTAAGAAGGAACTGCGCCTCAGGTTCCGCCGAGATCTTAACTCGGATGGCAGGATTCAGAGTCCGGAGTGCGGACTGATGGCGCACGGAGAGTCCATATACTGTGGATCCCTCAGTGATCTTCCGCGTATTCAAACCGCCAGCGTGTGACTCCCCTGTCCCCGTGACCTCATTGCTCTGCTCTCTCCTCTGTGCAGCTGAGCCCGACTCACGGTAAAATGGAAAAAAATATGCCCTCGACGTGAGATTTATTCTGGAGCGAGCCAGTGTTGCGCATAGCTGCCTTCAAAGCAGTTAACCCAGGTTCGATTCCTGGCCAACGCAGTTACGAATGTTTTCAAATGCTGTCATGAGCCTTGGATTGTGACTAGCAAAGCGAAGCCTTTTGAAAGAGCTAAAGCACTGCAAAACGGAATTGAAGGAGAATCTTACAGGGGATTCTGAGCAGTGTCTGCATACATGCAGTCAGATAAAGGTGCTGAAAGCTTGAGCTACTCTCAATGTCATGCTGCCCTTCCCCGGAGTAAATCTGTTACATTGAAAGAATGCTTCTGGCAGGTTCAAAAAGAGACCCTTGTTAATTGGAGAAATCAATGATTTCGAATGAATTCTGTATGCGTTAAAAGACAGCTATACACAGAAAGCTGTTGGACCGGTGCGCTTTACGTGCTGAAATAAACACGCGACAGCCCCGAAATGTTTCCAGAGTGCTGTGCACTGAAGACTTGCCTGGTGCTCCTCCGTGCAGATTCTTTGTCCTTTACCCATCAGTCGGGGTCTCCTCCTAATCCCCGTCTCATCTGTAACAATCAATGACGAGGCCCCCCTGTCCGTGAGATTTAGTACTCGCGCAAGAGACCGGGGGCAGAGCGCGAACGCGGTCCCCCGCCCCCCACAAAGTGCACGCTCCTGGTTCCCTCTCGGGGCCCTGCAACACAGCGGAAGGGCAGCGAGAAGGAGCCTCTTGCTCTGACGCCGCAAGGCCACAAGAGGGCGGAGGCGCAGCGCGCCCGGCCGACGTGTTGGACCGGTGCGCTTTACGTGCTGAAATAAACACGCGAAAGCCCCGAAATGTTTCCAGAGTGCTGTGCACTGGAGGTTCTTGTCTGGTGAAGACTTGCCTGGTGCTCCTCCGTGCAGATTGTTTGTCCTCCTCCAGTGCGGGACGAGCCAACACAAGGGAGCGCATTCGCCAACATCCAGGCACGCAATGCGATTTGGAAAGCAGCTCCTTTCCAAAGAGTTGCAAACGAACGATCCTTCAGTCCCGCTCGGGGGGCACGGAACCCCCGCCACACACAGCTTCAAGTAGCGAGTCAGGCGCCAGGGCTTTCGCTTACGGCCACACCACCCTGAACACGCCCGATCTCGTCTGATCTCGGAAGCTAAGCAGCGTCGGGCCTGGTTAGTACTTGGATGGGAGACTGCCTGGGAATACCAGGTGCTGTAAGCTTCTGCTCTCCCGGCCAGCAGGGGTCGCCGTTGGTGCCATAGGCTTTGGGAGGAAAACCTGCAGGATGGAAAGGTGATCTATAGCCTCATCTCTAGAGATGTTTTGTTGCTGTGGCATGTGTGTGACCCATATTCAAAAAAAAAAACCCGTCTGTAAAACGAATATCGAAGCTGCCTCTAAATCTGCAAATGAAGATGAGTCGATAAACCACTCGTTTTTCGTATAACTAGACATATATTCATTTGTTACCGATTTCATTCATTGAGCACGGATACAATAGAGGTACAGCCATTCACTGTTTGACATGTCTGCACTGGTACAGAACCGAGCAATCAGAAAACGGGTGAAACTGTCTTTAGACTCAGCATACAGTACCGAGGCCCCCCATGACCAAATAAAGGCTAACCTCGATAATCAGCCTAAAGAACGCAGACTACAGCAAAACGACTGACTTTGAAAAGGGAATGAACGTCCGGAAGGAGTAGTGGAACTAGCTTGAGATGCTTCTCCGGACCCCTAACTAAAAGCCAGCGAGAACCAGCAGCGGCGTCGACTCCTTTCGAACCGGGATCCTTCCGCAGCCACGCAGCTCGTGGTGTCCTAACCCTCCCGTATCTGATTTTGGACCAAGCACATCAGGGGAGAGCGCGAACGCAGTCCCCCACTACCAGAAATTATGCAGTCGAGATTCCCACATTTGGAGAATTCGCAGGGGTCAGCACAGCCGGAGTGCAATGGCCGAGCCTCGCCCTGGGTGAACCGATTTCGATTTTTAAGAACTTTATTTTCTTTTCACAAAAAAATACAGGACATCACAAATCAGAAAGCTTTACATTCATATACATACTTAAAACAGTATATATGATCACATCTCATTACATTTTGACATGGTAACAGTTACATAGCAACAATTTTCTTTTTTTCTGGTGCAAATCACATTCTTTACTTAAACTTGATAATGTTTTTCACAGTTTCTTGAGATATTGACCTATGCTCTCTATTTCCCACAGATTTTCTGCTTCCTCCCTCCCTTCTCTCCACAGATCTCTGAGGTAATAGTTCTCTCGGGTGATGAACAGGGCCAGGCTACCTGCTGCCTTGACTGGGATCTCGATGCCTTTGAACAGCCCCATGTTCCTCACTCTCCACAGGGCAACTTTCCCACTGTTCACCACGGCCCAGATCCTGTCAAACACGTCAGGAGGAAGTTTGACAGGAGAGATGCCGTATATGACGAAAGCAGCGGTCAGGGTAAATTGGGGCGAGAGAGCCAGCAACCAATCTTCAAACTGTGCCCAGAAGGCCTTAGCAAAAAAGCAGGACCACAGGAGATGGGATACAGTCTCCTCCTCGCCGCAGCCCACCCTAACGCAGCGAGGGCTGGGGGTGAGGCCCCTACGGTACAAGAAAGTTCGTACCGGTAAGCACTGGTGGACGACACTCCAGGCTAAATCTCTGTGAATGTTGCACAGAAACTTAGAGGATGTGTGTTTCCACACCTTCCTTGTTTGGGCTGATGTTAAAATGCCCACATGGGTCTGCCTATTGTTCTGGGGTGCAACGAAATCTTCCAGTTTTTGGACGCTGACATCTCGGAGGGGAATATGGCCAATTGGGTGAGATCTTAGAAAACTTTTAACTGTCCCATAAATTGCAGGGCATGTGTCAGAGAGTGGGACGTCCAGCTTGGGTCTGACACCCCACACTCTGAACACCTCCCTACCAACCCAGAGCCTGGAAAAATAAGTCCAGGTACGCGCTGCAGGTGCTGTTGCAAAGCCTCTCAGCACAGAGGCCAGGAAAATGCACAGCAGCTTCGTAGCAATATCTGGGACAGACTTCCCCCCTGAGGGTAGCGGCCTGTACATTATTTCCCTTCTGAGTCTTTCCTGCTTCCCACCCCATAGAAATTGAAACATCAATCTCCTCATCACCGCCGCAACACGGTCTGGGATTGGGAAGGTAGAAGCCAGAAAATTCAAGACAGGCAAGAGCTCGGCTTTGATGACCAGCACCTTCCCTGTCATGGTGAGGTCTCGGTCCTTCCATTGCATCAGTTTTTTGTTTAAGATTGGCAATTTGTTCTGCCAATTTACTGTTCCCATCTCTTCTCCAAAATACACCCCCAGGACCTTAATTCTCTTCTCTTGCAGCCTGAGATCATGTCCTTCTTTTGGCTCCCTCCAGTTCTGATAAAAAATCTCACTCTTAGATTTGTTAATTTTTGCGGATGAAGCCAAAGAGAAACGATCACAGCACTGCAGAGCTCTGCTAATTGAGGCATTGTCAGAGAGGAGCAGGGTGACGTCATCCATGTATAGAGATGTCTTTACCTCTCCTCCCCCACTTCCAGGCACTGGTATCCCATTAATGGCCTGATCCTGGCGCAAGGCACAGGCTAAGGGCTCCATAGCCAAAACGCATAACAAGGGGGATAATGGGCAGCCCTGCCTCACCACTGTTGCCATTAACCATGACTCTGCTGTTGCTACCTGTGTACAGCAGGTTAATCCACTTTCTCATGATGGGGCCAAACTTCATGTGCTCAAGTCCCGATGTTCAGTACTGCCGGTTTAGGCGGTCAAAGGCCTTTTCTAGGTCTACACCTAAAATGCAAAGAGGGAGGGAGCGATCCTCAGAGTACAGACAGACATCCCTCAACAAGGCCAGGTTGTCGCTCATCAGGCGTCCTGCTATCCCACAAGTCTGTTCTTTCCCTACCAGTGAGGCCACTACATTTTGTAGGTGCAGGAAAAGGGCTTTGGACAGGATCTTAGTGTCCACGCCTAACAGGCTGAGGGGTCTCCAGTTCTTTATGTCATTTTTTGCTCCTTTCTTAAACAAGAGAGAGATAGTGCCTTCTCTTAAGGAGTCAGGCAGCAATTCTGTCTTATATCTTTCCTCGAATAGGACCAGTAGCGGATCCTGAAGCAGATCCCAAAAGGTGCAATAAAATTCTTTAGGGAGCCCGTCAGCACCTGGAGTTTTCCCCTTCTGTAAGCTCTCCATAGCCTGTCTCAGCTCTTCTACTGTCAAATCCCTCTCAAGTACTTCCCTATCTTCTTCACTCAAAACGTTTTCTAGCTTTGAGGTAAAAAAATGAATTTCTTCATCCTTTACCTCTGTAGAGCTGTACAGTCTTGAGTAGAAGGCCTCGGTGCAGGAGAGGATAGCACTCGGCTCTGTTCTCTCTCGTCCCTCCTCATCAACTACACTTTCCATGACAGACTTGGAGCCTACCACTTTCCTGAAAAAGAAGCGAGTACACTTCTCATTTTCTTCCAAGAACTGCACTCTGCCTCTTAACAGCACTCCTCGACTACTTTCTTCGGCTATGCTCCGGATGTCCTTTTTTAAAAGGGTGATATCCTCGAGCACATCGAAGCCACTGTGCAGCATCGTGTAGAGACGCTGCAGCTGCCTCTGTTTCCTGGCTAGCACTCCTCTCCGTCTGGCAGCAGCCTTCCTTCCCTCAGCCATGAAAAAGACCTTTGTCCTCATCTTCACCTCCTCCCACCACTCTCCTACTGACCCGTACAGACACTGCAAGGACAGCCACTGTGATAGTTTCTCCTTGTAGCGGGATACTACCCCCTCGTTCTCTAGCAGCTTTGTGTTGAGTTTCCAGAGGCCTGGGCCAAAGACAGTCCCGCCCTGGAGTTCCACTCTACACCCTAAAGCCTGATGATCTGAGAAGAAGACAGGCTGAAGAGTGACCCCAACAACTTTCACTCTCTCTGAGACAAAGCAATAGTCAATTCTGGAGCTGCTATTCCTCCCTGACCATGTATATCCTGCTGTTGTGGGATATATACATCTATATGTGTCTGAGAGTTTAAAGTCTTGAACTAAGTTTTGCAGGGCCAGTGAGCTGGAATCCAATTTTATCGGAGAGCTAGACTGCCTGTCTGTGTGCTCTAAGATACAATTAAAATCCCCTCCCACTATCACGTCTGTGCTACTTAACAATAGGGGAGAGAGTGCCTTGAGTAGCTCCACCCTTCCTCCCACGTCAGTAGGACAATACACATTGATTAGCCGCAGGTTAACGGTCCCCCATTCCACATCCACACACAGCAACCTGCCATCTATGACCCTCTGAATACTTTTCAATTTGAAAGCCCATCCTTTGAAAAGAATGGCCACGCCAGAGGCTCTGTTGTTATTGTCCCCTAACCAAACAGAAGGCCCTTTATCCCACCTATCTTCAAAGCTTTTATACCTCTCTTGATAGGCTAAAGCACACTCCTGCAACATCAACACATCTCCCTCTCTCTGCTGGAGGTAATCAAAGACACACTGACATTTAACTCCGTCATTGATACCTCTGGTGTTAAGAGAAATTATGTTTAGAGCCATATTACATAAGAAAGTGGAACCAGTCTTTACAAAACACATTTCTCTTCGGTCTCACCTGTTACCTTCTTCTTTTTCTTTTTCTTCTTACCAATTTCCTGCCAGCCATCCTCTGAATGAGCCTTCATCAGGGTGGCAGCAGTAAAAGCGTTCACGGAGTCCATTTCAAGGAAGGGGGTAGAAGGAGGGGTGGAGGGGTTCCAGCTGTCCCCATCGCCATGCTCTCCTTCCTCCTCGCTCGGGGAGAAAACAGAGTCATTTTTCCTTTTCCTCAAGTCCAGCTCCTGGGAGCACTGAGGGGAAAGGGGTGCAGCCGATGCACCAGTCTCCTCTTCCCCCTCACCCACCAGCTGTTGCAGATCCTCCGTGATGGACTGGATGGAGGAGAGGAGGGCATCTGTAGCACTTGCAGAGTCTGAGAAAAGCAGCTCCGCTGAATCCTGGGTATCGTCGCTGGACCCGCTCCACCGGGGGGCCCCACACTGGCCCTCGTTCTGAGGAGCAGGAGTGGGGGAGGGGAGGGGGGAGAGCCCAGCCCGCCTTCAAGGCCTCTGCCCTGCCGGTCGTGGTTGGCAATACACCTGGCCTTACAAACGAGCCAGTGGGGCCCGTTCAGCTCCGGGCTCATCGCCTGCGGCTCACGGCTTGCGAGTGTGCCCAATCCGTGCGATAACTCGGAAAACACCCGGCCACACTGTGCCGGAAACGACGCACTCTGGGAAGCCGCTATGCAAAGCGAGGTCCCAAGATCCCCTGCGGCCGGACACTTCCCACCCCCCAAAGAAAAGAGCGCCAATCAGACGGCCGGAGACCGAGGACTCGCGGAGCAGACTGCCACAATCGCCATAACAAGACCGATTGCGAGCGTTTTTGTTTTCTCTCTTTGACCAGCCAGGCTGCGCCCCACCCGAAGGCAGGGAAGCACAAAAATTGCATGGAACTCATTCATGCTCCTCTCCACGGAAATCTTTAGTAAAAGGCGAAAGATTTGTACGAGATGAAGAGAAACCAGAATGCGTGGCTGCACAGCTGCAGGAGCCCAGGCCGCCTTCAAAGCCTCTGCGCTGCCGGTCATGGTTGGCAATACACCTGGCCTTACAAACGAGCCAGTGGGGCCCGTTCAGCTCCGGGCTCATCGCCTGCGGCTCTCAGCTTGCGGCCGTGCCCAATCCGTGTGATAAGTCGGAAAACACCCAGCCACACTGTGCCGGAAACGACGCACTCTGGGAAGCCGCTATGCAAAGCGAGGTCCCAAGATCCCCTGCGGCCGGACACTTCCCGCCCCCCAAAGAAAAGAGCGCCAATCAGACAGCCGGAGACCGAGGACTCGCGGAGCAGACGGCCACAATTGCCATAACAAGAGTGATTGCGAACGTTTTTGTTTTCTCTCTTTGACCAGCCAGGCTGCGCCCCACCCGAAGGCAGGGAAGCACAAAAATTGCATGTAACTTATTCATGCTCCTCTCCACAGAAATCTTTAATAAAAGGCGAAAGATTTGTACGAGATGAAGAGAAACCAGAGTGCGTGGCTGCACAGCTGCAGGAGCCCAGACCGCCTTCAAAGCCTCTGCGCTGCCGGTCGTGGTTGGCAATGCACCTGGCCTTACAAACTAGCCAGTGGGGCCCGTTCAGCCCCGGGCTCATCGCCTGCGGCTCTCGGCTTGTGGGCGTGCCCAATCCGTGCGATAACTCGGAAAACACCCGGCCACACTGTGTCGGAAACGACGCACTGTAAGGCACCTTGAAGCGTGCACCCCCAACATTCTTCTTTGCACATCTGTGAAAGGTAAACTCTTGAGCAAACTCTGAACCAGCTCTAAGGAAACTAATCCGATTAGACGTTACTTTGACTCATCCTTTAAGGGACCCTTGATAATTGGAGAAATCAATGATTTCGAATGAATTCTGTATGCGTCAAAAGACAGCTATACACAGAAAACATGCAGGACACTGCTCATGATGTTTCCCGAGCCGAAACACAGTGCGTTTTTCCAAGCCATCTGACAAAGCCCGCCCACTGAAAACTGCAGCAGATCGTGTAAAGACGTTCAACTTTGTAACTACTGCACGCACAGGAAGCAGAATAAATTCCTCTTTTCAAACTGTCAAAGGTTTGCTTTGCGAACGCTGCAGGACATCGCAAAATCTCTTTTGAACGGGGACAAACGATTTCTTATGGGGCGCAGTAAGTACAGACGTTTAAAAAGCTCCACTCATGCCGACGATGCAGCATGAAGAAGCGCAACCTAACGTTTGACAGACAAAAGCCGGGCGCCGCTACGAGCAATATGAAATCAAACTGACAGCACACGGCGTTTCGCGCTGACTCAAAAGTGATCTCGACAGACGCTGTTCTCTGCATAACACTGAAAGAGCTAAAGAGCGTTTCTGTTGAGACGTAACCCAGTGGGCAAAAGACGTATAATATACGTCTATTAAACGCATACCTTAGACGTCTAAATGTGGTCTGCAATTCGTCTAGAATGAAATTCTAATATACGTCTATTGTTATACGTCAATTATACGTCTATGATTAGATGTTCATTATACATAAATGGTTGGAGTTCTATTATACGGATAAATTTAGAGGACTATTATACATATATGGTAGGAGTTCCGGATAACTTTAGAGGACTATTCTACGTATATGGTTGGAGGTCTATTATACGGATAACTTTAGAGGTCTATTATACGTATATGGGTAGAGGTCTATTATACGGATAACTTTAGAGGTCTATTATATGTATATGGTTAGAGGTCTATTATACGGATAACTTTAGAGGTCTATTATACGTATATGGGTAGAGGTCTATTATACATCAAAGTTAGGTTTTACAGGTGTAGAAACTAGTAAATCAACCCAATGATTTGGTTTAGAAATTTATTCTGAAAATACACATTCACACCTGAAAAATATGTATTTCAAATTATACATTGTATACAATCAATCAACAATCAACATATGGGCAATAATCATAAAAAACACAACTAGTCTTAAACTTCAGCTACAAATTCTGGTAATATGGCAATATACAGTATAGTAACGGCAAACACAAACTAATTACATTAACACACTAACTCAAAACCACATTTTGATTCAAATATACATTTTAAAATGTACAACTTCTATATTTCCAAGAAAAAAAAATATTACAATGGAAGTTAAGACGATTTTTGTCCACTATTTGCAAACCCTGTGTAATTGTCCTAACAGTTAGAACCAAAAACCTAGTATTTTCAGTGTCCAGATCTCCTGGCCCCCTGCCTTGCATATGCATTCTTCAAGTAACACATTGCGTGCTCCTTTATTTCTTTTTCTGCTGATTTAGGGCGGGACTTCAGCACCGCAGCTAGGAGAAAATTATATAATATTACTTCCCAAATTAATGATGATTAATATCTTCTTTAGTATAATCTAAAAAATGAACGGTTTACTAAGCTCAAAGCTGAAATAAATGTATAAAATTTGGCTTGCATCATAGAAGTTGAGCAATAAAGTCTGTCCTAATTAAAGAGTACCCAAAGTTTGAAAGTACAACATAGAATAAGAATAGAGAAACGGCAAAACGATTTAGTGTCATCTTCCCCATTCACACCATTCCCCATTTCGAATGAATTCTGTATGCGTTAAAAGACAGCTATACACAGAAAACATGCAGGACACTGCTCACGATGTTTGCCGAGCCGAAACACAGTGCGTTTTTCCAAGCCATTTGACAACGCCCGCCCACTGAAAACTGCAGCAGATCGTGTAAAGGCGTTCAACTTTGTAACTACTGCACGCACAGGAAGCAGAATAAATTCCTCTTTTCAAACTGTCAAAGGTTTGCTTTGCGAACGCTGCAGGACATCGCACAACCTCTTTTGAACGGGGACAAACGATTTCTTATGGGGCGCAGTAAGTACAGACGTTTAAAAAGCTCCACTATTTTTATGTGCCATTTTTTGCTTATTCACTTACTATTTTAATCAAAATAATATTAAGAAAGATCTGTATGTATTCAGATAGTATTATTATTGTTCATACTTACTCGTCAAAAGAGGATTGCTGAGATATTTGCGGATATACTTCTACGTTTGAAAAACGTGTCCAAAATGGTGACCAACGAATACTAGCAATGCATTGTGGTATATAACCGGAAAATATGCTGGGTTCGATATTTTCTCAACGTATGCGTTTATTAATGTTGTCGATATTATGGTTGAAATTTAACATTGATAATACATCGCGGCTATGTGCCCCCTGCTATGAGCTGATGTGCAATTTTAACGCATGCAGTTAGTAAGGATCGGTCACTGTTGTATGGTATTATATACAGTATAATGACATTATGGAATAGGATGGGGACAGGCCTGGCATCACGGGGGGAGGGAGGAATGTCGCCCCTTCAGTTTTGGGCAAAAAGATGTACCTAACTTACCTAGGAGTATACGGCACTCTGCACAGTGTACGAAGTAATTTTCGCAGTAATTAATTTATTATATTTACTATATTTATTATACACGTGTAAATTAATTACTGCGAAAATAATTTACTTCGTACACTGTGCAGAGTGCCGTATACTCCTAGTTGCGGCACACACGATACATACAGTAAAAAGCCTCAGGCACTGTGTTAGATGTGTTTTCGACGTTATATATGCGTTTATTAATGTCGTCGATTTTACGGTTGCAATTCGACGTTGATTATACGTCGAGGCGACGTATATATACCCATAGCCGTATTTTCGCCGTGAATATACGTATATTCGACGAATCAGTGCCCACTGGGTAAACTCTTCAGCAAACTCTGAACCAGCTCTAAGGAAACTAATCCGATTAGACGTTACTTTGACTCATCTTTTTACGCTCAGTGCTGGATTGCTCAAACTCCAGCTAGGGTTAGGGTTAGCATTCCCACGCTACTTAGACACTTTGTTTACGCTCAGTGCTTGATTTTGGGAACTTCAGGACGAGTGGGAATTTTCTCCTATCTGTCAATTCTGTTTTGTTTTGGAGACTCTTGGCTGCCTATGTTGTACAGTGCAGCGTGAAGGAAACATTTTCCAAAACTGTGTCAGCTCAAAAGTTGTAAGAAAACCTCTCCAGCTGCTTTAACTCTCTTCATTTTTGTCATTTAAGGTGACACTCGATGTATAACTGGAGCCTCACATATGCAAATGGTGAGGCTCCAGTTCGACACCCAGTTCAACACCACTTTACAGTAAATGACAAAAGCATGGCAGACTGTGCCGGACCGGCAGATTACTTCCGCTTATTTTTACCATATTAAACAATGGAAATCCAACCACTTGCATTTGTGACACTTGATTTTGGCTGCACCTAAGACACTCTTAAATCTTCAAACACATTTCTCTTCTCCCGCAACACTCTTGTCTGTCGGCGCTATGTGGCAGCGTTGCATGACAACCCATCTCACCACGGAAAGGAACCTAACAGCTTTGGTAAGAGAGGAGAAAAGGACCTGGCCCGTACGCGGCTCAAACCCGCAACCTTGGCGTTACTAGCACCACCATCTAACCAACTGAGCTAACCGGCCTCACAACAGTGGTCCTCTCTGTGCTGCAAAAAATCAAACTCAGGGAATTTCTTTTGTCCTTTGAATAGAAAGCCGTGTAATTCAGTGTACGGGCTTTCTCGTGCAGTTTCATGGTTCTTGTAACCCAAATCCTACACTGGCCTGAAGTGCCCCCCCATTTCACAGCATTTTTCAGCTGATTTAAAATGTACCTAAAGGAGAAGCATTATTGAAGACCATCAATTACCAAGAGCTTTTGTCAAAGGTTTTGGTGGTCATTTTTAATGACCACAGAGCACTATGACCTCGGTTTTACATCTCATCCAAAAGACAGCGCCCTTTTACAACACAGCTTCTCCGTCACTATATTGGGACATTGGGACCCGTACAGACCTCAGAGTGAGCGCCTTTTAACACCACTTCCAGCTGGAAGCTTTGTTTTTCCCTGTAGCTCACCCTCATCCGGGTACTGACCTGGCTCACACCTGCTTAGCTTCAGTGGGTTTTCAGTTGCGAGTTGCAAAAGTTGGGATGCAAGTGTAGCGGCAATGCTTGTTAATAAGACAGAATTAAGCGTTGGTATGCTGTCCTAAATGAAGCCCCATCTCACCCCCCATCTCTGTGGTGCAGCCACAGAGAAAGTATTCATGCAGACTGATTTAAGTTGTTTTCTTTTGATAAGGAACAGCTCCCAGACAGGGATGCACTTAGCTAAGCCTGGCTATCATGATCAATGGTCATCCATTGGCGCCTATCTGTCTAGGGAGTGCCGAATGGACATCTGGACTGCATTCTTAAGTGTCAAGAGTAAGTGACTTATATCTCACCTTGACCAACCAATCAGGGACTGGCAGGGCGTGGTAATACCACGTGGGTCTCCAATGCCCGCCAAACTCTCAACCAATCAGCACACATCTGTGTCTTGGTGGAAAAGGGAGCGCAAGCTCAGATTGGGGCTCTCCTTGGCCATTTTCGCGCATCCTCAGAGACAATCACGTGACAACTGCTGTTGTCTGCATAGGGACTTGGACTTTGTTCTAAGCGCGAGGCCAAGCATCCCGTACGTACTCAGAATTCTACTAACGTGAATGCTCCGTTTGATCAACGGCAGCCTACAGTTGGACCCTCGTCGACAACCTGAATAGCTTATTCAGAAGCAGCGCTGGACCGGGAACGAACCAGTTTCTTCCCAGGCAAAAGAGTGACTTGTGAGGACTCGCGGTCACACTCTGTGCATAGAGACTTTCTACTAGCCAGCCGGACTGCTGGTAGATCCCCTTGGAGCAACGACTGCCCTGCGCGCCGCAGTCAGATTCCTCCGCCCGTCCTACTCCGAGCTGCAACTTGACTGGTTGGCCGGTAGCCAGAGGACGCCGACACAACGCCCATTGGACAACGGCTGGAACAGAGGCTGCAACAGAGCTTGTCAGCTGGTTTGGTGTTCGTGCCGGGAAATTCCAAATCCATACACAGTGGATAAGTTAACCCCATGTTCTACATTGCGTCTCGAGAATTCAATTGTACCTCAACACAAGTTGTTATCAATTTAATTCATGAGTAATGTATTTACTTCCGAGTTTAGAGTAACAATGGGTAATCACACTGATTAGCGATTTGGTAACCGAACGATATATATTGACATATATTCTCTGTTGTGTATCTCTTTGTGTTTGCATCTCTTCGAGATTATATATCTTGTATATTGATAACCCTCACAGTAAGGTCTGCCGCTCGTATCCAGGCAGACTAGTATATGTTTGGTGCACAATTTATATTAATAAATGTATCTCGTGTATTGAACCCGTGTGTGTGCGTTGTTAGTTGTTCTGGCGATTGATTTTCTAAAAGCCCCAAGGAACAACCTCGTGATTACTGCTACAATTAATAATTGTCTCAGTAAACCCATCAAACCACTACATTTAATGGCGTCCCTGGGTGGGTGAGTTTAGAATGAAATGAGACTCAATCGCACAGAATAACTGATGTTGCTG
The DNA here is from genome assembly GCF_040954835.1 of Lepisosteus oculatus. Lineage (NCBI taxonomy): Eukaryota > Metazoa > Chordata > Actinopteri > Semionotiformes > Lepisosteidae > Lepisosteus > Lepisosteus oculatus. The sequence continues at coordinate 1,099,974 of NW_027168171.1, forward strand.
TGAGTTCAAGTTCAGCACAGCACCGCGGCTTTTATACGCGAATACCGGGTGTGCTGATAACTGCGTAAAGAAATCCCCCTGTTTTCTAGCGTTTAGTGTAACGTGTGCTGATTGGAAATCCATCTGCTCGGGTGTTTAGATTCCATACTGTATTTTGGTAAAAGGAAAAAAAGTAATACTCTTAAAGTTTCTCTGACGTAATGACAATGGCTGCTAAAATGTCTGAAGTGGAGTCGCTTATAAGTACTATTTCTAGCGACGACAATCCTGGTTACTGGAGCGGTATCGAAAAGTTGAACTTTGATGATATTGAGAAGCTGCAAGCAGATTTAGTAGCTAAGGTAGCGAACCAGCTTAACACAGGAGGGTCTGTGAACGCAGTTCAGGTCCTATCTAGTTTCGCCTTAAATCTAGCTAAACAGCTGGAACTGTCTTTGTCCGAGCTGACAAAGTTTCAAAAGCTTCAGGGAACGCTAGAAAGATATAAGGCGGAGCGAGTTGAGTTGTTGGATATAATCAGAGAAAAGAGAGTGAAAAGTGAGGAAAGTGAAGACAGACTCAGGGAAGTTTTAGGTAAATTAGATGACCTGTCTGCTAGAGAAACTGCGGCTGAGGTAGCTAGGAGAGACCTAGAAGCGAGCTTGAAAGAAAAAGAAAAAGAAATTGAGAGTTTAAATGAGCTCAGCCAGGAAAGGCAAAAGGAGTTAGATGCTGCCGTACTGGAAGCAAAACAGGCTAGATCCCACTTGCATGCCAGCCCACCTAGCAGCCCGGAGCGCTCACCCAGGAGGTTTCTCCCGGCCAGGGTCTGTGGTCGGATCGGCATGGGGGAGATCGCCGAGTCCTGCGCGAGACGCAAGGGCGATTCAATTCAGGCATAGACCCCCTGCTCCTGATCACGGCCGTCTCCCTGCCCGCGGAGAAACCGTAAAAATTAACCTCCACTCCCTGAGGCAGTTAGCCAAAGATGTAGAAAGGTTTGACCCGACAGTGTCAGGGAATAATGTGGAGACCTACATTGATGAGCTGAGATATACTTTGCAGTTTATGCCCGAAGCGTCCGAACAGGAAAAGGCTATGTTAGTAAGGAAAACTACCAGCCGAGCGGTCCACGAGTGGATGTCTAGACAAGGACTGTAAGGTCTGTAATAGCTTTGAGGAGCTGTGTCAGGCAATGTTCGGAGAATTTTCGGCTTTTATAGATCCCATATCTGCCGTGGCCACAGCGCACCATATTAAGCACAAAAAAGCTGAAGCCCCTCGCGACTATTACCCCTATTATATAATATTTTACTATTATATAACTAGTAAAATATTACCCCCGGTCCATTCTATTCCAAAAGTGAGAAACACCTGTTTTCTACATTTTGTCTGTTTTAAAACCATATCTCTTTAAACCAAACCAAGAGTTTGTCTTTTGCACTGATATTCTGATTCATTTCAATTTCAAAGAAAAAAAAAACATTATCTTCCAAAGCATCATAAAATTGTCCATTCTTCCAGACTCTACTTCTCTCTTGTAGTAGTACAGCAGACCTTTCCAGGTGAGCAGATCACAGAGTCCGAAATATGCTTCCTCCATCAAGCAAAGTACCTGAACATGACTCGGTCTTCATAAAAGCGCCCCTGTAATAAAGAAATTAAATCCAAAATCAAGAGGGCAGTTGCCTACTGAAGTTCAAGAAGTCATCAATTTTAACCTAGCAACACATTAAAGGCTGCATCTATACAAGTACGATTCTAGAAATGCTCACCAGATTACGTTTTAAGAAAGAACTGCGCCTCAGGTTCCGCCGAGATCTTAACTCGGATGGCAGGATTCAGAGTCCGGAGTGCGGACTGATGGCGCACGGAGGGTCCACATACTGTGGATCCCTCAGTTTTCTTCCGCGTGTTTAAACCGCCAGCGTGTGGCTCTCCTGTCCCCGTGACCTCATTGCTCTGCTCTCGCCTCTGTGCAGCCGAGCCCGACTCATGGTAACGTGGAAAAAAATATGCCCTCAACGTGGGATTTACTCTGGATCGAGGATAGATGTCACCTTTTTATCGTTGAACAGGATGTATGTGATGTGGCGACTAGGTTCAATTTTGTATCCTTTTAAAAGATTAAGGACTGGGGTGAGCGTGATTTATCACCCTTTCAGCTAAGAACCCGACGTGAGCACCGTTTAAGCTGCATAGACTCGGTCGTTTAACTCTTCTCCATTAGCAGGGTTAAGGTTAAAGAAAAAAAACATTGCTGACTTCTTTTTTTTGCCAGCCGCTAGCGCTGATTAACAATGTTTGTATTTCATGTTTTGCAAGTTCCATCCATTTTAAGAAAAACAAGTCGTTCAAGACAGGAAATGAATACTTGCATTTAATTAAGTTTAGCCGTAGGCAGTTGTCTGTAAGGACCAGTTCTGTTCGAGAAGACAGAACAAAGAAGGCACCACTGGGATTCAGACCCAGGATCTCCTGTTTAAGAGACAAGCGCTTTAACCAACTAAGCCACGGCGCCCCGGGAGTGTTGTCCTTTTGCAGCCACTTGGACACACCACTCAGACACATCTGCATTCGGTGTGTGCTCCGCCTGCTCGCTGAGCAAGTTGCCACCTTTACATACAATAGCAACATCGACACCAAGAGAAAGGATGACAAATGGCTTTTATCTGGAACTTTTCATGTCCAAGGAGCTCAATGTGCTTTCTGTGTACAACAGGGCCACTGAACTCCACACTGGCCACTGAACCACAGCAGTGGCTTGCTGGCTTGACATCTCCCAAGGAAAATGTTGAAATCGCATGTGGAACAGGAAAAGGACCCTCGAGTACGAGGGAAAAAAAAGAAAAAGATCATCTGGAGCGCGCCAACCCATGTCTGGACAGCCCAGTTTCATTGACGAGGTGGCCGAGTGGTTAAGGCGCTGGATTGCTAATCCATTGTGCTCTGTACGCATGGGTTCGAATCCCATCCTCGGCGCTCTCTATGTCTGACACGTGTGCCTGTTAGATGTTGGCCCTCCTTCTGTTTGCTCCAGTACTAGAGCCGTACATTTTCTAGCGGTGGCTGAACATGGTATAGTAGGCTAACGTCGGTATCGAGCAGTGGCAGTAACAGTATTTACGTGCCGCTGCTGCCAAGTGGCTCTGGATTGAGACCGCATTTTCACTTACTTGCAGCACAAACGGAGAAAGCGATTTTTGACAGTCTCTCGAGAGACTGCGCTAGGTGTTTAGGGATAGACTTTGTCAGTTCCCCCTGGGATGATGGCCTCTCAAATAGTTTGTGATTCCTCTAGACGTTTATACAATAGAAGCCTGCTTCGTGGCTTAAATCCAAGCTAAGGAAACGAGTTAGAGGTCTGATGCAGAACTGCACTGTATGTGTGAGGAAAGCTGCCCCCTTCTGTTCCTTGTCGACCGAACAGAGGACTGTAAAGGATACCGCCAAGAAACTTTAGGATGCTGGTTGGAATCCAGCTCCAAAGAAGCCCCTTTGGGTGTTATGTCATCAAAAAGTAAGAACAGAGAATCTCCCTTTGATCAAAAGCGCAACAGAACTGTTTTCCGTGGAGCAGGTTTCAGACCCGTAGACCTGTTTTATTTGTAGGGCAGGGCGCATTCCCAAACGCGAATCTCCTGTTTTAGAAATGCTTTGGGCGGCGTGAAGTGAAAATAAGAAGTGGGCTCCAGATGCACATGGAAGCAATCAAGTGTTTCATCCGAGCTGTTTCAAAGACTGCCCAAGAGCTTTCCTTTCACAGAGGCGCAACGATTAATGATGGGGGTGCACCCTTCAATGCGCCTTACGACTCTAGGGAGTGATTGAGACGATTCGTAGCGTGTGTTCATTTCCCTCTATTCCCCGTGTTGCAGTGGTAGGATGACGTAAATTCCTGCTTCGACACGTAACGGCATTATAATCAAGTGCAGGAGCTGAGGGCTTTTGTTTTGTTTCGTTTTCCATGGCGTTCGTAAGCGCGCAAAACAAGGACAATTCCTGCGTCTAACACAAATGTAAATGCTTTTGAAAGTGCAGTGTGGTGCAGCTTGTAAAATCCTTGTCCACATTTGTGGTTTGTTGATGTTTTTTTTCTGTCTGCCAAAGTTGCATTTTGACATCCGGACGGTGAGACTTTATCATTTGAACGTGAAGCCAGCCTTAAACCCTCTGAGGCGTGTCTGTCTGCCGGCATGTATCTTGTGAAAGGTATTTTTTTTTTAACGGAGAGCGACTTTAAAAAGGTTTCCGCAGACACCTCGCACTCCGGAGGAGGAATGCGGCGGCGGCGAGCTCACTGTAGTTGTGGCCGAGTAGTTAAGGCGATGGACTTGAAATCCATTGAGGACTCCCCGCTCAGGTTCGAATCCTGCTGACTACGGCGTCTGCTGCACGTCGCCTTGTGCCTGTGTGACAAAGGCGAAGTGCCGCTTCTCCTTTCCTGGTACTATAAAAATGCTACATCGCTTGGTCCTGCTTCCATGGAAAGCAGTTCTTCAGGTAATTCTACTCTCTTACCAAAGCTGTTAGGTTCCTTTCCGTGGTGAGATGGGTTGTCATGCAACGCTTCCACATAGTGCCGACAGACAAGTGTGTTGCGGGAGAAGAGAAAAGTGTTAGAAGATTTAAGAGTTTCTTAGGTGGAGCCAAAATCAAGTGTCACAAATGCAAGTGGGAAGATTTCCAATGTTTAATATGGTCAAAATAAGCGGAAGTTATCTGCTGGTCCGGCACAGTTTGCCATGCTTTTGTCATATACTGTAAGTGGTGTCGAACTGGGTGTCGAACTGGAGCCGCACCATTTGCATATGTGAGGCTCCAGTTATACATCGAGTGTCACATTAAATGACAAAAATGAAGAGAGTTGTAGCAGCTGGAGAGGTTTTCTTACAACTCTTGAGCTGACACAGTTTTGGAAAATGTTTCCTTCACGCTGCACTGTACAACATAGGCAGCCAAGAGTCTCCAAAACAAAACAGAATGGACAGATAGGAGAAAATTCCCACTCGTCCTGAAGTTCCCAAAATCCAGCACTGAGCGTAAACAAAGTGTCTAAGTAGCGTGGTAATGCTAACCCTAACCCTAGCTGGAGTTTGAGCAATCCAGCACTGAGCGTAAAAAGATGAGTCAAAGTAACGTCTAATCGGATTAGTTTCCATAGAGCTGGTTCAGAGTTTGCTCAAGAGTTTACCTTTCACAGATGCGCAAAGAAGAATGTTGGGGGTGCACGCTTCAAGGCGCCTTACAGCTGTAGGGAGTGATTCGAGACGATTCGTGGCGTGTGCTCGTTCCCATATACCGTACGCCCCGGGGTGCAGTGCTAGGATGACGTACAATACCACTTGGGCACGTAACGGCGTTATGTGCAGGGTTTTCGTTTGTTCGTTTTGTTTTGCTCTGCTTTGCTTTGTTTTGCTTTCCATCGCGTTGGTAAGAGCGTAAATAAAAATGCGATTCCTGCGTCTACCACTAATGTAAGAGCTATTTCAAGTGCGACGTGGTGCGGCTTTTCAAATGCTTGTGGGCATTTCTCTGTTGTTGATTCTTTTTTTGTGTGTAACAAAGTGGCATTTTCATGTCCGGACGGGGAGACTTTATCATTCCGACATGAAGCCAGCCTTAAACCCTCTGAGGCGTGTCTGTCTGCCGGCACGTATTTTGTCAAAGGTATTATTTTTTTTTAACGGAGAGCGACTTTGAAAAGGTTTCCGCAGCCACGTCGCACTCCGTGTTAGATTAAAGGAGGAATGCGGCGATGGTGAACTCGCTGTAGTCGTGGCCGAGTGGTTAAGGCGATGGACTCGAAATCCGTTGGGGACTCCCCATGCAGGTTCAAATCTTGCCGACTACGGCGTCTGCCGCACGTCTCCTTGTGCCTGCGCGGCAAAGGTGAAGTGCCGCTTCTCCTTCCCTGGTACTATAAAAACACTAAATAGCTTGGCCCCGCTGCCATGGAAATGAGTTCTTCAGATAACCACACATCTTGCGTTCGCACCTCTGGTGTTCTACTTATGCCTTTGAAAACCTAATGAATAAAACTGAAAGAACCGACACGATATGTAGGTGCTGGTAAAGCACGCAGTAAAGAACTGTTAACAGCAAGGGTTTCAGTGGGTTAACTGAGGAGAAGGCGTGATCGCTAATTGTTGACTTTTTATTTGGTGTTAGAAACACTCTTACTGTGCATGACGTGCAACAAATTTAGCCACAGAAATTGCATCACGCTTTCATGTATGCTATTGCAGACACCAACGTTGCCTAGATAGAAAACCGAAATAGCCGTGGGTTTGCTTGCTGGTCTGAAGGATCTCTCTTCGAATCTCTATCATTTGTCAATGGAAGTAAAAGGTGCTGCAATCTGATACGTTCAGAATCAAACCCGCAGCTGTTGTTCGACTTTATTTCTTGACTAATTACAACTGAGTGTCGCATGAGCAGTTACGTAAACTTGTCTGATATATTTGAACACAAATGCCGTTCTTCAATTAAAACTAACAGTACATTGTCAGGGACATTCAGTTCTATACAAACAAGAGACAGACAAGAGAACATTTAGTATATAATAGACAGAAAGAGGTTCGAATCCTGCCGACTACGTTGTCCACCTCCTGTCGTTGTGTTTCGGCGCAAGCAAAGAAGCGCGCCTGTTCGGTGTTCCTGGTGGTTTTAAAATGCCAAATTGCTTGTACCCGCTCCCTTGCAAATAAGTTCTTCAGCGTCCGCGAATGGCATTTTACAGCTGGAAGCAGATGTCGACGCTTTTTGCACAGAGCACCAAAAAAGCGTCTTTTTTGAAGGCCCGGGTTCTGAGCATTGGTGGTTCAGTGGTAGAATTCTCGCCTGCCACGCGGGAGGCTCGGCTTTGATTCCCCGCCAATGCAGTGGCTTTTGCAGCTAGCTGCTCCATCACTTGCATCCCCTTGCAACTCGCAACTGAAAACCCACTGAAGCTAAGCAGGTGTGAGCCAGGTCAGTACCCGGATGAGGGTGAGCTACAGGGAAAAACAAAGCTTCCAGCTGGAAGCGGTGTTAATGGTGCCGGCGGTGGGGCGCTCACCCTGAGGTCTGTGCGGGTCCCAATGCCCCAGCATAGTGACGGAGACACTGTGTTGTAAAAGGGCGCTGTCTTTTGGATGAGATGTAAAACCGAGGTCACATCGCTCTGTGGTCATTAAAAATGACCACCAAAACCTTTGACAAAAGCTCTTGGTAATTGATCGTCTTCAATAATGCTTCTCCTTTAGGTACATTTTAAATCAGCTGAAAAATTCTGTGAAATGGGGGGCACTTCAGGCCAGTGTAGGATTTCGGTTACAAGAACCATGAAACTGCATGAGAAAGCCCGTACACTGAATTACACGGCTTTCTATTCAAAGGAGGGCAAAAGAAATTCCCTGAGTTCGATTTTTTGCAGCACAGAGAGAACCACTGTCGTGAGGCTGGTTAGCTCAGTTGGTTAGAGCATGGTGCTAATAACGCCAAAGTCACGGGTTCGTGCCCCTTACTGGCCAGGTCCTTTTCTCCTCTCTTACCAAAGCTGTTAGGTTCCTTTCCGTGGTGAGAGGGGTTGTCATGCAACGCTGCCACATAGTGCCGACAGACAATTAAATGACAAAAATGAAGAGAGTTAAAGCAGCTGGAGAGGTTCTCTTACAACTTTTGAGCTGACACAGTTTTGGAAAATAATTCCTTCACGCTGCAGTGTACCATATAGGCAGCCAAGAGTCTCCAAAACAAAACAGAATTGACAGTCATATAATGTCCATTAACCCCGGTTTTAAACGCAGCATCATGTCTGCCATCATAAGAATATGAGTCCAATATTTTAGAATATAGTCAGAATGACTTCTAACCTTAGCTGTGGTGTCTTTAATCCCTATTGCTCAATGCATGGTGTACGTACTGCATACATGTGTCTTGAGAATGAGGAATGGGCCCCTGAGACAGTCATTTGCCTGTTTCACAAATGATCGTATTTTACTAGAGATTCTGTTTGGGATTCAGATGTGCATTCGGACAGCAATCCCTTTCAAGAAATGATATGTTCTGGATGAGGTCAAAGGTGCTAGAACACTGTATTTAGGATGTGTTTGCAGTGATTGTGTGTCTCCTGCTTCAACGCAGTGATATATAGATGTGCTCCTGTAATTTATTGGTACATGCCCAGGGCAGTAAGTAGTCTGAGGATTTATTTCCAGACGGCATAGAGCAGTGAAGCACTTCTACTTAAATTATTACATTATACACAATTTGAGTTCATTTTAAAAAGTAAAAGGTAATGAAAGGAATGCATTTTCATAAGAAAGATAATACCGATATGCATGTGATAATCTTCCTTATATCATGTAGTGCGTCATTTGGACACTTTGTGGGCTTGAAATACAAAGAAAATCATGTTCTATGGTACAAGATAAATACAAAACTTAATCATTTATTTTAATTAGATTTGTTTATAAAGCATAAGCAATCATTTATTACATTAATATATGTGAAAATGACATTTTAGCACCATAATATTACATACAGGTCTCTAGCTTCAACACAGTGATATATATATATGCTCAGTGATTTATTGGTACATGCCCAGGGCAATAATCAGAATTAGTATTTATTTCCATACGGGCTACAGGTAGTGTTGTGAAATACTTCAACACACTGGATCGCAGATTTAGACCCCCTGCACTCTTACTCCTTAAAAACCAAAGAAATGAAGATATGTAGCAATCACATTGTAACAGGGGTGACAGTGACTTAATGCTTATACTACTGGACTTCTGGTACCTTTAGGGTACGGTGTTCCCTGAAGGGCTCTCAAACCCCGCATTTCAGATGCCTAGCTGTATTGCTGATGTGTTGCACCTCAGAATCACTTTTAAACCTTACCTCTGGTATCTTTAATCCCTATTGCTCAACGCATGGTGAAAGTATTGCATAAATGTGTCTGAAAATGAGCAATGGGCACCTGAGAGACTCATTTGCCTGTTTCACAAATGATCATATTTGACTAGAGATTCTGTTTGGGATTCAGTTGTGCATTCTGACAGCAATCTCTTTCAAAAAATGATTTTACCTTATCGCGGCTTTGCCCTTCTTGCCTTTTTGGACAATATCTCCATCTTGTGGTCGTTGTTGGTAATGTCTAGACAATATCTCCATCTTGTGGTCGTTGTTGGTAATGTTTTCTTATGCCCTTTTTTTATTTCAATTCTCTATTAGATGATTCTAGAATCTCTACAATAGAGTTGAAAACATCAGTTTTATAGCAGACAATATGACATTATTTATAGTCCAATTAGAAATTTATTACCCTGTTTTTAACATAATAACAAATTAAAACTAAGTTTGGAACACCAGGGAACATAAAAAATGATTTTTAGGAAAACCATGAGGTTCTCTGTGTCCGATGCCTGCAAGGGGAGAAAGCTAGAATCCTTTGATTTTTCCAAATTTGAAAATAAACATCATATAACAACAGCTTTCATTCCTAGGAGTGAAAAACAACCATTTTTGAAGACATATTAGTTTCTAAAACACTACAATAAAGTTAAAAACATCCATTTTATATTACATTATTTTTTGTGAAATAATTAAATTGGCTTATTTCTCTCGCATTAAATTGGCTACAAATGCAAGAATTCAACCAGATATTCTTGTAAAATGTATAATGTTGCATTGCAGTTAGTTAATGTAGTTAGTCCATAGTCAGCAATCTAAACTTTATTGTTAAGCTTTAATGATTGATGTTGTACCAGTAACCTTTAGAAATACTATAGTACTTCACAAATGCTTTGTGTGTTTGGAAATCTTTTGAGTAAAAGCCTTATAAAAATAGGTTTAGTTTTTACAGGACATCACAAAGAAATAGGATGGTATAATTCTTATAATTGCTTAGTGATTGTATTTGGAAGATTATGCACTAAACAGACTTCAGGAATGCCAGTGGATCATTGTGCTATTTGGAATTATTCCAAAAATCAAGTGACCTCTTTGCTGTAGTATTTTTAGTATTATTTATTTAGTATTAATAAAGAATAGATTTATTAAAGTCGTGCGATGTGCAAGCGGGATATGTAAAATAATTTAAAATAAAGTTTTTTATTATTGTTATAGAGAAACATGATCAGATTTTCCCTGGTTCAGAAAAAAGACGATTAAAATCTGTAATCTTTCCACTTGTATGTCATCAGACATTAATGAGTACAACCCCCCTCTCTGCCGGAGTGCTGGCTGTGACGAATTAAACCAATTTCACAGGTGTTTTCAAAGTAGGAAGTACAGTGTTAACTAGTAGATGGCCTCCTCAATGAAATCGCTTCAACATGCTAATGCATTGGTGTAACAGTCCGGGCGTGGCAAGCTTCCAATGTCAACTCGACTCGATTGGAAGACAATGAACGTATTTTAGCCCTAAATGAATTAATAGCAAACATGGTTTACATAAAAGACATTTTTCCAAGAAAGTTTATAATAATACAATCTATAGTTGAAATCTGAGCCTAAATATAAAGAAAAAAGCATTTTCAGAGAGCAATCACGCTGTGTTTATGTAGAAAAAGCGATTAGGTTTATGAGCAATCTAATTACCTATTCGCTTAAAACGCGATATAAAATAAAGTTTATTTAAAGATGAATGATAAGTGTCGCAGTTTTAATAATTTTCATAGTAGGGCTTGGACAGATTCCAAGTGCATTTTTGCAATTTACGTTGCATTGTCCAATGTGATGTTGTAATACAGTTTAGAATACAGTAAGTCTAAACTGTATCAGCTTTATTTATGGGTTGCAATTTAGAAAAAGTCAAAAACCGCACTCAAAATCCAATTTAGAGCTTTCTGGCAAGAGGAGACACCCAAATTATAATGTAACATGCCACTGTTTGTGCATGAACAAAGTTATACTGCAATTTTCCTTAGATACGCGATTAAAAAAAATAATTTTTTTGAATCCCCGGCCAAACACATTCCATAAGAATCAGCGCTTTTATACAGTATATCGCCTTTAAACACGCGTTTACGATTTAAATCAAAACTCGATTCAAATCAATATGAATGTTTATTTTGTAACGCATAGGTGACTATTCATTGTTATTAAAAAGACGTAAATTCGATCATGTTGTGATATTTAGAAATATAAATTTGTTTTGATGCGAGTGAGGTTTTATTTAATCTCTGACCAAGGGAAATGTTTCATTTTTTCAAAGAAATGTTTGTTAAAAATTAAAGTCATAGTTCCATGAGATTCAACCACAGACCATGTGACATAGGAGTCAGGAACCTAACCCACAGCACCACCAGCGCAGTCACATGCTGAGGGCTGAAAAAGCACTACAGAAACATTATCGACTATAAAATAATGTAATTAGGCACAGAAGAAGTTTACAGCACAGTACAATAATAAATGCTGACCATGACTTTAGAAGCATAAATTACCTTACACTCAATTTAAACACAAGCTGTCTTTAGCCCTCTAAGCTGGTTCATACAGAAATGTAGAGAACCAGGCTCAGAACACACAGCTTCATTAGCGAATACATATGCAGAACAACTAGAGAAGATGTTTTACAGAGGATGGATTTTTAGAAACATCCCATCAGTGACATCACTGAAGTCAACTCCTAGGTAACTGTCGTGTGGATAGTTTCACAAGAATCAGACAAAGGTTTAAGCATCGCTTATTTTAGATAAAACTGCAAAAAAACAACAACAACCCATAATGTACTTCTTTGCGGCTCTGTTTGCCCAAATCATATATTCACAACGTGAAATTAGAAAATAGTATTACGTAACCAAAAACCGCAATATGGAAACAGAACCTGTGTAATTGTTGACAGATGATGTACTCGTAACATTTTTACAAGACGAACTACAACATTTAAAAAATGACTTGTATGTACTTGATATCTCTAATCAATCCACTGCACTGCATTAAAACAAAACGAAAACTAAAACGCCCTGGGCATACCGTTTCGCGCTTCTTATCAGTTGCTCAAAAGCAATTTGACCGTATGAAATGCATAATATAAACCTAGAAACATATACGTGAGGAGTATTTACGTAGTATCGGTGTCAAGACATACCTCTCAAATACTGTAAATCAAGTTAAAAATATCTCAAGACCGATTCTGGTCATAATGAAACCATGTTTCGTGTATGTTTTCTTTAAAGTACCGAGACCAGCCATATACTGTATGTTTATGTTCCAAAATCAATATCGTTTATGGCCTTCACACGCGTTGCAGTATGCTCCTATTCTTTTTATGCTCAGGCACTAAGATTTCCCTTCAGTGGTAAAATTCCATATAAATATTCAATACTTAAACGGGCACAGTTAAGACATTAAATATACATATACATATACATATACAAACTGTATACAGTACAGTTTGCATACGGTAATATGTTTATGTTCCTAAATCAATCTCTTTTATGAGCATGTGAAAGGCATGGTGAATCGATTCTCAAAAATTACTGTACTTTGCATGATTGGAAAAAAATGCGTGATTGCGAAATGCTGTGGTGTTACTTTTACAAAGAAGGTCAGTGAAAAAAATAATGTGGACCAGGGCAATACTTTGAGTTTACAGCTTGTCCAAGGTCATTTATTATTAATACTATTAGTAATATCTTCATTAAAGACTTTGATGGCTACAGCTCAAACATGAGAAGTTGAGCTTTATTAGCTCCACCTTGCGGAAATTCCGGATACTATTATTTTGCTAGCAGTATTTACCGGTAACTCGCGGTATTTACCGGTAACTCGCGGTACAGCGTACCGGAAAATAATGCAGTATCGCCCGCGCATTTTGAATGGCTGCATCTGTAGCAATCATATTGTAGCAGACACTCATTTGCCTGTTTCACAAATGATCATATTTTACTAGAGATTCTGTTTGGGATACGGATGTGCATTCTGACAGCAATCTCTTACAAAAAATGATTTTACCTTATCGCGGCTTTGCCCTTCTTGCCTCTTTGGACAATATCTCCATCTTGTGGTCGTTGTTGGTAATGTCTAGACAATATCTCCAACTTGTGGTCGTTGTTGGTAATGTCTTCTTATAGATAGATACTTCATTGATCCCGTGAGGGAAATTGCAGTGCAACAGCAGCTTAACACACACAACACAGCCACAGTGTAACGAATTATATAATAATAGTACAATACTGTATATATACTGTATATATATATATGAAACAGAAATAGAAACAGAAACAGGAATCGCTTACTCACCTGGAGAATCTCTGTAGGAATATATAGCATTTATCAATGGAAATAAAAGCTGCTTTAATACAGTGCATGTTCAAACTCAAACCCTCAGCTGCTGGTCTTGTTTGTTTTGGGACAAATTGCAACTGAGCATCGCATGAGCCGTTACGTACCCTTATCTGTTTGGCAATTTCAAGGGAGGAGTTAGGTCAGAATGGGTAGGCTGCAAAACAACAAGTAAAGATTTATTCCAAGATGAAACGTTGTGGCGGTTTTCTTATCTTTTCAGCATGGACTAAACTTTTACGTGTTCCTTATATGCTATATATGTATATATTAGCACCAATGTCGTTCTTAAAAACTAACATGAAATTGTCAGGGACATTCAGCTATATACAAAGACGAGACAGACAAAGTAATAATTCTGTATTAACGTGGCCTACATATTGACGCAATGATCGAACTAACTGACATGTTCTGATTCAGATCCCCTGCAGTTCATGCCAATTAGAACAATAGCAATGCTGAGTCCTCCCCACCCTACTGAGCACAAATTCAGCTGCTCTCCAGTTCTGTTCTGCATGTTTTTTCATTGCAATTGAGCTCGGAGCTGGAGATGATCTCCATACAGTTCTGTGTTAACTAGCCCGCACTTGCGTGCTAATTTACGGGTTGTGGCAGATGGTTTTCTATAGTTCATATACATGACGGCAACCTGTTACCGAGGAACCTGAGAGGTTTAAAAGCCTCACGAGCCAGGCAGGACTCGAACCTACAATCTTCTGATCCGAAGTCAGACGCGTTATCCATTACGCCACTGGCCCATAGAACATATGCTTGCACTCCACCACAGAGAGCTCTACACTGCTACTAGTAGTACACCTCCCCATCTAAATTTTCACAGCAAGAAACTTGTGTTTCCTACTATTTTTATCAGGTTTAAAATATCATCTCCTTAAAACAGAAAAAGTGTTGATGTGTCGTGCTGAAATTCCGATTGATTTTGAATTCAAAGAAAAAACGTTTTCTTCCAAAACACCGTGAAATTGTCACATCTTGCAGACAATAGGTGTATTCCATGTTGAAAAGAGAAAAAAGAAAACAATGGAGCCTTTTACAGGTGTGAGGCTTCTTCAGGTGTGAGAAAACCTCACGGCCGAAACGTTGTGTTTCCTTTCTTCTCTTTTCAGCATGCAATAAACCTATTACTTGTTCCTTTGCAGCCGAGGAATGCTGACATAGCTACCCAGCTGAACATCTTGCAGACTCTACTTCTCTCCTGTAGAAGTAAAGCAGGGCTTGCTGGGTGAGCTTTTGCTCCGGTATGTTAGGTCACGTGTCATGTTAAATCAATTCTTCTAAACACAACATTTGCTGGTGCTAGCTTTCCCCATGAAAAGAGACATTTCTCTTACAGTACATGACATATCGTTTTTTTTCTATCAATAAGTATAGAAATAAAACAAAAGAAAAAATGGTGTCGCCAAAGAATGCTCTGTCGCCTTGGGGAGGTGTCAAGGGCATTGAGCTCCTTGGACATGAGAAATGCCAGATAAATGCCATTTCTCATCATTTCTCTTGGCGTCAGTTCTGCTATTAAATGGGACGGAGGCAACGGGCTCAGAGAGCAGGTTAAGTGCACACCGAACGCAGATGTGTCCAAGTGTCTGTAAAAGCGCGGTGCTCTGCTGGCGCTGTTCCCTAGTGGCTTAAAGTGCCTGCCTAGTAAGCAAGCGATCCTGGGTCTGAATACCAGCGGTGCCTCTCTCCGTGTCTTGTTGTGCCGAATGTCTCATTTCAGACAAACATGTACAGCTTGGTTCAGTTTAATGCAAGAATTCATTTCCTTTCTGGAATAACTTGTTTTTGAAGAAATCCATACAGCTTGTGAAAGATGAAATCCATTTCTTGGTTGTCAGTGGAAAAAGATTGCTGGCTGCAAGAAGCGCAAGTGATTTCTTTGACCATAAACCTGCAAATGTAGGGTGCACAAGTGGCCGTCAGTCTCTGTGGCGCAATCGGTTAGCGCGTTCAGCTGTTAACCGAAAGGTTGGTGGTTCAACCCCACCCAGGGACGCATGTCTCAGTTTTTCCAATGTAAACATCATCACCGCTAAAGAAGATGGCGCAGAAGGCTCCACAGTCGAAACGTTGTGCTTCTTTTCTTCTCTTTTCAGCATGGAGTAAACCTTTGCTTGATCCTTTGCAGCCTACGCATGCTGACACAGCTACCTTTCTCTTAACGCGCCTCAATCATTATTCACCAAAACCATCAGCAGAATGTGTCGCCTTTGTGGTGATGTCACTCCTCTGCTTCACAAATGTCCTTAGAGACGGACCATTTCTTTCTGCCATTTTTCTGGAGCGGTTATTGATTGCTCCATCATTTCCCTCATACTTTCCATCCCTAGATTGAAAAAAAAAAACAGAAACAGGCTGACAGGACGACAATCAAATTGCAAAAACTCATCAAAGCACTCAATAGAGTATTTGAATCCACAAGTAGCTACGAGCAACTTTGTCCTGGCTTGCATGAAAGTCGGAAAATGTCAAAAAGAAAAAGATGGTGGCTTTTTCATATTTGTTCTTTCATTTTTAGTTCGTTGGCTCTTCTGTCCATTGTCCTCCTGCCTGGCTCTTGACCTGTGACTGTCTGAACGCACACATTAGACTTTCAGGCGGGGGATTTGTCCTGAGCCTCTGTGAAAGACCCACCCACCCCCATAAATAACTGGTCTAGAAACACATGAATGCAAAACTAAACCACAGCTTAAAGAGGAGCTCCAACTCAGTGCCATACTAATGTAAACGAAGTAATACTAAGACATGTTCTTATGGATTTGTCTTACCTTGAGATATGTCATTGGATTTCAGGATTAACTTCCTCATTCAATGTACTGGTGATTCTTTGCCTGGTCAGTACCTGGGTGGGAGACCTCCAGCGAACAATTAAGCTTGCTGCTGGAAGTGGTGTTAAGAGACTCTTAGGATCTTCCAGAGGTCTCTGTCCAATAGCACTAGTTGCCTTAGAGCTGGCTCAAACATTGCTCAAGAGTCTACCTTTCACAGATGCGCAAAGATGAATGATGGGGGTGCACGCTTCAAGGAGCCTTCCAACTGTAGGGACCGATTAGAGACGATCCGTAGCATGTGTTCGTTTCCATATACGCCCCGTGTCTCAACGGTAGGACAGAGTCAAATACTGCCTCGACACGTAACAGCGTTATATTAAACCGCAGGACTTGAGGGCTGTTTTGTTTGAATGTTCAAGGCATTGGTAAGAGCGTAGGTCAAGGGCCATTGGTGCATCTCCTGTAACTGGAGCAAAAATGCTATTCAAAGTGCAGTGACTAAAATCGTCGTCCACATGTCTCCGTTGTTGATTGCTTTCTGTCTAAGAACGTTCTGTTTTCATGTCCGAACGGGGAGACTTTATCATTCCAACTTGAAGCCACCCTTAAGTCCTCTGAGGTGTGTGTGTGTGTGTGTGTTTGCACGTATGGCGTAAAAGGTTTCTTAAACGGAGAGCGAACTTGAAAAAAGTTGCCTCCGCTGCCGCCGCCGCCTCGCACTCCCTGTTCGATTGTAGCAAGAAGGCAGCGGCCGCGGCGCTCGCTGTAGTCGTGGCCGAGTGGTTAAGGTGACGGACTTGAAATCCGTTGGGGTCTCCCCGCGCAGGTTCAAATCCTGCCGACTACGGCGTCCTTTGCATTTGGTTGCGTGCGTGCGTGTAAAAGGACCAGCGCCGTTTCGTTTTCGCTGGGACCTTTAACACTCTAAATCGCCTGGACCCGCAGCCTGTGAAATCGATTCTTCAGCACCCACGAAGGACGCTTTGCCGCTGGACACAGATAACGATGCTTTTCTGCAACGAGCTTTCCAGCTGAATTTTCTCGGCAGCTCCGTACTGAACCTGTTCTCCATTGCAACATAGCGGAGGCTCGTCACGTCTATAGCAAGGCTGTGTAGGACCGCATACGCCACAGTGACTTGTACACAGACCACATGAAAGGCAAGCAAAATACACTTTTAAAATTCCAAAGACTCACAAGGTCAGAGGAACAGCGATGACCTGAACAGATCTGTTACAGAAGTCTAGGTTGACCGTTTTAGAGCTGTAATTGCATTTTTGTTTAATAGAAGATCAAATCTACTCGCATGTACCAGCACCTTACAGTTTATTGATGTTAATTCTGTTTAAGTAATAAGATTGCTAACGATGTTGGACTTTAGCCGGTGTTTTTTAGAACAAATTGCTTACACTTCTGTAAGGAATACGCAGTACGTGCCTTTGTCAGTCATTGCTCACCATACCTGTAACTTTCTTATCTAACTCACTTCCTCAAATGGTGAAGGTCCACAAACATAAATGAAAAAAAAACCCTTGTTGTAGATGAGGTGCACAAAAAAGCAGCCCCTGATAGTGTATAACACATTTGTACTATTGCAGAGACACATGTAACATATATATATATACTGTATATATTTATATATGAAACAGAAATAGAAACAGAAACAGGAATCGCTTACTCACCTGGAGAATCTCTGTAGGAATATCTAGCATTTATCAATGGAAATAAAAGCTGCTTTAATACAGTGCATGTTCAAACTCAAACCCTCAGCTGCTGTTCTTGTTTGTTTTGGGACAAATTGCAACTGAGCATCGCATGAGCCGTTACGTACCCATATCTGTTAGGGAATTTCAAGGGAGGAGTTAGGTCAGAATGGGTAGGCTGCAAAACAACAAGTAAAGATTTATTCCAAGATGAAACGTTGTGGCGGTTTTCTTATCTTTTTAGCATGGACTAAACTTTTACGTGTTCCTTATATGCTATATATGTATATATTAGCACCAATGTCGTTCTTAAAAACTAACATGAAATTGTCAGGGACATTCAGCTATATACAAAGACGAGACAGACAAAGTAATAATTCTGTATTAACGTGGCCTACATATTGACGCAATGATCGAACTAACTGACATGTTCTGATTCAGATCCCCTGCAGTTCATGCCAATTAGAACAATAGCAATGCTGAGTCCTCCCCACCCTACCGAGCACAAATTCAGCTGCTCTCCAGTTCTGTTCTGCATGTTTTTTCATTGCAATTGAGCTCGGAGCTGGAGATGATCTCCATACAGTTCTGTGTTCACTAGCCCGCACTTGCGTGCTAATTTATGGGTTGTGGCAAATGCTTTTCTATAGTTCATATACATGACGGCAACCTGTTACCGAGGAACCTGAGAGGTTTAAAAGCCTCACGAGCCAGGCAGGACTCGAACCTACAATCTTCTGATCCGAAGTCAGACGCGTTATCCATTACGCCACTGGCCCATAGAACATGCGCTTGCACTCCACCACAGAGAGCTCTACACTGCTACTAGTAGTACACTTCCCCATCTAAATTTTCACAGCAAGAAACTTGTGTTTCCTACTATTTTTATCAGGTTTAAAATATCATCTCCTTAAAACAGAAAAAGTGTTGATGTGTCGTGCTGAAATTCCGATTGATTTTGAATTCAAAGAAAAAAGGTTTTCTTCCAAAACACCATGAAATTGTCACATCTTGCAGACAATAGGTGTATTCCATGTTGAAAAGAGAAGAAAGAAAACCATGGAGCCTTTTACAGGTGTGAGGCTTCTTCAGGTGTGAGAAGACCTCACAGTCGAAACGCTGTGTTTCCGTTCTTCTCTTTTCAGCATGCAATAAACCTATTACTTGTTCCTTTGCAGCCGAGGCATGCTGACGTAGCTACCCAGCTGAACATCTTGCAGACTCTACAGTACTTCTCTCCTGTAGAAGTAAAGCAGGGCTTGCTGGGTGAGCTTTTGCTCCGGTAAATTAGGTCACGTGTCATGTTAAATCACTTCTTCTAAACACAACATTTGCTGGTGCTAGCTTTCCCCATGAAAAGAGACATTTCCCTTACAGTACATGACATATCGTTTTTATTCTATCAATAAGTATAGAAATTAAACAAAAGAAAAAATGGTGTCGCCAAAGAATGCACAGCTCTGTCGCCTTGGGGAGGTGTCAAGGGCATTGAGCTCCTTGGACATGAAAAGTGCCTGATAAATGCCATTTCTCATCATTTCTCTTGGCGTCAGTTCTGCTATTAAATGGGACGGAGGCAACGGGCTCAGAGAGCAGGTTAAGTGCACACCGAACGCAGATGTGTCCAAGTGTCTGTAAAAGCGCGGTGCTCCGCTGGCGCTGTTCCCTAGTGGCTTAAAGTGCCTGCCTAGTAAGCAGGCGATCCTGGGTCTGAATACCAGCGGTGCCTCTCTCCGTGTCTTGTTGTGCCGAATGTCTCATTTCAGACAAACATGTACAGCTTGGTTCACTTTAATGCAAGAATTCATTTCCTTTCTGGAATAACTTGTTTTTGAAGAAATCCATACAGCTTGTGAAAGATGAAATCCATTTCTTGGTTGTCAGTGGAAAAAGATTGCCGGCTGCAAGAAGCGCAAGTGATTGTTTTCTTTGACCATAAACCTGCAAATGTAGGGAGCACAAGCGGCCGTCAGTCTCTGTGGCGCAATCGGTTAGCGCGTTCGGCTGTTAACTGAAAGGTTGGTGGTTCAAGCCCACCCAGGGACGCGTGTCTCAGTTTTTCCAATGTAAACATCATCACCGCTAAAGAAGATGGCGCAGAAGGCTCCACAGTCGAAACGTTGTGCTTCTTTTCTTCTCTTTTCAGCATGGAGTAAACCTTTGCTTGATCCTTTGCAGCCTACACATGCTGACACAGCTACCTTTCTCTTAACGCGCCTCAATCATTATTCACCAAAACCATCAGCAGAATGTGTCGCCTCTGTGGTGATGTCATTCCTCTGCTTCACAAATGTCCTTAGTGACGGACCATTTCTTTCTGCCATTTTTCCGTAGCGGTTATTGATTGCTCCATCATTTCCCTCATACTTTCCATCCCTAGATTGAAAAAAAAAACAGAAACAGGCTGACAGGACGACAATCAAATTGCAAAAACTCATCAAAGCACTCAATAGAGTATTTGAATCCACAAGTAGCTACGAGCAACCTTGTCCTGGCTTACATGAAAGTCGGAAAATGTCAAAAAGAAAAAGATGGTGGCTTTTTCATATTTGTTCTTTCATTTTTAGTTCGTTGGCTCTTCTGTCCATTGTCCTCCTGCCTGGCTCTTGACCTGTGACTGTCTGAACGCACACATTAGACTTTCAGGCGGGGGATTTGTCCTGAGCCTCTGTGAAAGACCCACCCACCCCCATAAATAACTGGTCTAGAAACACATGAATGCAAAACTAAACCACAGCTTAAAGAGGAGCTCCAACTCAGTGCCATACTAATGTAAACGAAGTAATACTAAGACATGTTCTTATGGATTTGTCTTACCTTGAGATATGTAATTGGATTTCAGGATTAACTTCCTCATTCAATGTAGTGGTGATTCTTTGCCTGGTCAGTACCTGGGTGGGAGACCTCCAGCGAACAATTAAGCTTGCTGCTGGAAGTGGTGTTAAGAGACTCTTAGGATCTTCCAGAGGTCTCTGTCCAATAGCACTAGTTGCCTTAGAGCTGGCTCAAACATTGCTCAAGAGTCTACCTTTCACAGATGCGCAAAGATGAATGATGGGGGTGCACGCTTCAAGGAGCCTTCCAACTGTAGGGACCGATTAGAGACGATCCGTAGCATGTGTTCGTTTCCATATACGCCCCGTGTCTCAACGGTAGGACAGAGTCAAATACTGCCTCGACACGTAACAGCGTTATATTAAACCGCAGGACTTGAGGGCTGTTTTGTTTGAATGTTCAAGGCATTGGTAAGAGCGTAGGTCAAGGGCCATTGGTGCATCTCCTGTAACTGGAGCAAAAATGCTATTCAAAGTGCAGTGACTAAAATCGTCGTCCACATGTCTCCGTTGTTGATTGCTTTCTGTCTAAGAACGTTCTGTTTTCATGTCCGAACGGGGAGACTTTATCATTCCAACTTGAAGCCACCCTTAAGTCCTCTGAGGTGTGTGTGTGTGTGCTTGCACGTATGGCGTAAAAGGTTTCTTAAACGGAGAGCGAACTTGAAAAAAGTTGCCTCCGCTGCCGCCGCCGCCTCGCACTCCCTGTTCGATTGTAGCAAGAAGGCAGCGGCCGCGGCGCTTGCTGTAGTCGTGGCCGAGTGGTTAAGGTGATGGACTTGAAATACGTTGGGGTCTCCCCGCGCAGGTTCAAATCCTGCCGACTACGGCGTCCTTTGCATTTGGTTGCGTGCGTGCGTGTAAAAGGACCAGCGCCGTTTCGTTTTCGCTGGGACCTTTAACACTCTAAATCGCCTGGACCCGCAGCCTGTGAAATCGATTCTTCAGCACCCACGAAGGACGCTTTGCCGCTGGACACAGATACCGATGCTTTTCTGCAACGAGCTTTCCAGCTGAATTTTCTCGGCAGCTCCGTACTGAACCTGTTCTCCATTGCAACATAGCGGAGGCTCGTCACGTCTATAGCAAGGCTGTGTAGGACCGCATACGCCACAGTGACTTGTACACAGACCACATGAAAGGCAAGCAAAATACACTTTTAAAATTCCAAAGACTCACAAGGTCAGAGAAACAGCGATGACCTGAACAGATCTGTTACAGAAGTCTAGGTTGACCTTTTTAGAGCTGTAATTGCATTTTTGTTTAATAGAAGATCAAATCTACTCGCATGTACCAGCACCTTACAGTTTATTGATGTTAATTCTGTTTAAGTAATAAGATTGCTAACGATGTTGGACTTTAGCCGGTGTTTTTTAGAACAAATTGCTTACACTTCTGTAAGGAATACGCAGTACGTGCCTTTGTCAGTCATTGCTCACCATACCTGTAACTTTCTTATCTAACTCACTTCCTCAAATGGTGAAGGTCCACAAACATAAATGAAAAAAAAACCCTTGTTGTAGATGAGGTGCACAAAAAAGCAGCCCCTGATAGTGTATAACACATTTATACTATTGCAGAGACACATGTAACATATATATACTGTATATATATATGAAACAGAAATAGAAACAGAAACAGGAATCGCTTACTCACCTGGAGAATCTCTGTAGGAATATCTAGCATTTATCAATGGAAATAAAAGCTGCTTTAATACAGTGCATGTTCAAACTCAAACCCTCAGCTGCTGTTCTTGTTTGTTTTGGGACAAATTGCAACTGAGCATCGCATGAGCCATTACGTACCCTTATCTGTTAGGGAATTTCAAGGGAGGAGTTAGGTCAGAATGGGTAGGCTGCAAAACAACAAGTAAAGATTTATTCCAAGATGAAACGTTGTGGCGGTTTTCTTATCTTTTCAGCATGGACTAAACTTTTACGTGTTCCTTATATGCTATATATGTATATATTAGCACCAATGTCGTTCTTAAAAACTAACATGAAATTGTCAGGGACATTCAGCTATATACAAAGACGAGACAGACAAAGTAATAATTCTGTATTAACGTGGCCTACATACTGACGCAATGATCGAACTAACTGACATGTTCTGATTCAGATCCCCTGCAGTTCATGCCAATTAGAACAATAGCAATGCTGAGTCCTCCCCACCCTACTGAGCACAAATTCAGCTGCTCTCCAGTTCTGTTCTGCATGTTTTTTCATTGCAATTGAGCTCGGAGCTGGAGATGATCTCCATACAGTTCTGTGTTCACCAGCCCGCACTTGCGTGCTAATTTACGGGTTGTGGCAAATGCTTTTCTATAGTTCATATACATGACGGCAACCTGTTACCGAGGAACCTGAGAGGTTTAAAAGCCTCACGAGCCAGGCAGGACTCGAACCTCCAATCTTCTGATCCGAAGTCAGACGCGTTATCCATTACGCCACTGGCCCATAGAACATGCACTTGCACTCCACCACAGAGAGCTCTACACTGCTACTAGTAGTACACTTCCCCATCTAAATTTTCACAGCAAGAAACTTGTGTTTCCTACTATTTTTATCAGGTTTAAAATATCATCTCCTTAAAACAGAAAAAGTGTTGATGTGTCGTGCTGAAATTCCGATTGATTTTGAATTCAAAGAAAAAAGGTTTTCTTCCAAAACACCATGAAATTGTCACATCTTGCAGACAATAGGTGTATTCCATGTTGAAAAGAGAAGAAAGAAAACCATGGAGCCTTTTACAGGTGTGAGGCTTCTTCAGGTGTGAGAAGACCTCACAGTCGAAACGCTGTGTTTCCGTTCTTCTCTTTTCAGCATGCAATAAACCTAGTACTTGTTCCTTTGCAGCCGAGGCATGCTGACGTAGCTACCCAGCTGAACATCTTGCCGACTCTACAGTACTTCTCTCCTGTAGAAGTAAAGCAGGGCTTGCTGGGTGAGCTTTTGCTCCGGTAAATTAGGTCACGTGTCATGTTAAATCACTTCTTCTAAACACAACATTTGCTGGTGCTAGCTTTCCCCATGAAAAGAGACATTTCCCTTACAGTACATGACATATCGTTTTTATTCTATCAATAAGTATAGAAATTAAACAAAAGAAAAAATGGTGTCGCCAAAGAATGCACAGCTCTGTCGCCTTGGGGAGGTGTCAAGGGCATTGAGCTCCTTGGACATGAAAAGTGCCCGATAAATGCCATTTCTCATCATTTCTCTTGGCGTCAGTTCTGCTATTAAATGGGACGGAGGCAACGGGCTCAGAGAGCAGGTTAAGTGCACACCGAACGCAGATGTGTCCAAGTGTCTGTAAAAGCGCGGTGCTCCGCTGGCGCTGTTCCCTAGTGGCTTAAAGTGCCCGCCTAGTAAGCAGGCGATCCTGGGTCTGAATACCAGCGGTGCCTCTCTCCGTGTCTTGTTGTGCCGAATGTATCATTTCAGACAAACATGTACAGCTTGGTTCAGTTTAATGCAAGAATTCATTTCCTTTCTGGAATAACTTGTTTTTGAAGAAATCCATACAGCTTGTGAAAGATGAAATCCATTTCTTGGTTGTCAGTGGAAAAAGATTGCTGGCTGCAAGAAGCGCAAGTGATTGTTTTCTTTGACCATAAACCTGCAAATGTAGGGTGCACAAAAGACTGTCAGACTCTGTGGTGCTGAAAAGTTGGTGGTTCAAGCCCCTCCAGTATGCGTGTCTCAGTTTTTCCAATGTAAACATCATCACCATCGCTAAAGAAGATGGTGCAGAAGGCTCCACAGTCGAAACGTTGTGCTTCTTTTCTTCTCTTTTCAGCATGGAGTAAACCTTTGCTTTATCCTTTGCAGCCTAAGCATGCTGACGCAGCTACCTTTCTCTTAACACGCCTCAATCATTATTCACCAAAACGATCAGCAGAATAAGTCGCCTTTGTGGTGATGTCACTCCTCTGCTTCACAAATGTCCTTAGTGACGGACCATTTCTTTCTGCCATTTTTCCGGAGCGGTTATTGATTGCTCCATCATTTCCCTCATACTTTCCATCCCTAGATTGAAAAAAAAAAAACAGAAACAGGCTGACAGGACGACAATCAAATTGCAAAAACTCATCAAAGCACTCGATAGAGTATTTGAATCCACAAGTAGCTACGAGCAACTTTGTCCTGGCTTGCATGAAAGTCGGAAAATGTCAAAAAGAAAAAGATGGTGGCTTTTTCATATCTGTTCTTTTATTTTTAGTTCGTTGGCTCATCTGTCCATTGTCCTCCTGCCTGGCTCTTGACCTGTGACTGTTTGAACGCACACAGTAGACTTTCATGCAGGGGATTTGTCCTGAGCCTCTGTGAAGGACCCACCCACCCCCATAAATAACTGCTCTAGAAACACATGAATGCAAAACTAAACCACAGCTTAAAGAGGAGCTTGTCATGACCGCCAGGCAGTTAAGACCAACTCTTAAGCAATCTAAACAGCACCAGCAGAGGGTGATTATTAACAAACGCCGCCGCACGAGTTAACCCACCTGCACACACTCCACCGTGGGGTACGCAGTGCTATTTTTACCATCTTTACTTGCTTCCCGCTGGTATTGAGTCTACTCCTTGAGAGCTCTACCTGGCGTTTTTTCCATTACCTCGTTTATTCTGGATATTGGACTCCCCTTCTGCCTTTTCGACTTTGGACCTCGCCTCTCACCTCGGACTGTTTGCCACCAGTGTTCTCCCTGGATTACGACTTACCTTACGCCTCTTGACCACGAAACAAAGCAAAGCAGAGCAAAACAAAATGAACAAACGAAAAGCCTCACGTCCCGCACTTGCGTGTAACGCCGTTACGTGCCCAAGCGGTATTGTACTTCATCTTAGCACTGCACCCCGGGGCGTACGGTATATGGGAACGAGCACACGCCACAAATCGTCTCGAATCACTCCCTACAGCTGTAAGGCACCTTGAAGCGTGCACCCCCAACATTTTTCTTTGCGCATCTGTGAAAGGTAAACTCTTGACCAAACTCTGAACCAGCTCTAAGGAAACTAATCCGATTAGACGTTACTTTGACTCATCCTTTAAGGGAACCTTGTTAATTGGAGAAATCAATGATTTCGAATGAATTCTGTATGCGTTAAAAGACAGCTATACACAGAAAACATGCAGGACACTTCTCATGATGTTTCCCGAGCCGAAACACAGTGCGTTTTTCCAAGCCCTCTGACAAAGCCCGCCCACTGAAAACTGCAGCAGATCGTGTAAAGACGTTCAACTTTGTAACTACTGCACGCACAGGAAGCAGAATAAATTCCTCTTTTCAAACTGTCAAAGGTTTGCTTTGCGAACACTGCAGGACATCGCACAATCTCTTTTGAATGGGGACAAACGATTTCTTATGGGGCACAGTAAGTACAGACGTTTAAAAAGCTCCACTCATGCCGACGATGCAGCATGAAGAAGCGCAACCTAACGTTTGCATTCCTAGCAAATTCCTTTTATTTTTTGATAAATAAAGACAGTCTTGTTTAACAAACAACACACACAACATTTTACATTGTCAATTCAATTCAAATCAATGTATTTCTATATAGCGCCTTTCACAACAAGGTTACGTGCTGTCTCTTTGAGGCAGATGTTTAAATCCTCTGAGTTAAGTGCTGAAGTTATAGTAGTCCTATCAGTATTGTTGCCTCCGATCAACAGATCCTCATTTTTCTCAGAGTTGAGTAACAAAAAGTTTTCACACATCCAAGTATGTGTTGTCGTTTGGTGTAAACAAAATGTTTATTTGAGTGTCATCAGCATATGAATGAAAGTTCATATTATTTTTTCATATTATCCTACCTAGCAGCAGCATGTAGAGAGAGAGAGCAATATTGGTCCCAGCACTGATCTTCTGGTACCCCAAATTGAACTGGTGACATTGATGAAGCAGTACAATGATTAGATATTTGAACATAATGAAAACGATGAGTAAAATGTGAAGTAAACCACTGAAGGACGGTTCCAGATAAGCCAACCTCAAACTCAAGCCTGTGTAACAAAACAGAGAGGTCAACCGTGTCAAAGGCAGCTCTAAGATCTAGAAGCAAAGCACAAGCACTGTTGCATTCCCTGCATCAGTAGCTAAGAGAATATCATTTACGACTCTTGTTAATGCAGTTTCAGAAACCAGACTAAAATTTCTCAAGTATATTATTTGAATCCAGATATGATTGACGTTGGGCAACAACTATTCTCCCAAGACTTTTAGATTGAAATGGGACCTTTGAGACAGGCCTGTAGTTGTTAAGAACTTGTTGATCCAAATTTGACTTCTTAAGAGCGGTCTAACAACCGCTACCTTAAATTGATCAGGTACAACGCCTGACGCAAGCGATGCATTCATCATACTAATTATAGGTCCTGCCAGTCCTTCGAGGGAATCTTTGACTAGCTGAGTGGGGATGGGATCTAGCGAACAGGTGGTTGACTTTGTCTTACGTCTGTGTTTATGAGTCCACCATAAGAAGAAATCTGAACAGGAGTGGTGATCATGCGAGGTCACCATGGAGGAAACCACTGCTCTCCCCCCCAAAAAAACCACCACTGCCCCTCTCAAGTTTGCTAAAGACCACATGGATGTTCCACAGCAACTCCTGGAACAATGTTCTGTGGACAGTGACAAAAGTTGAACATGTTGGTAAATGTGCACAACGTTATGTTTGGAGATAACAAAACACTGCATACCAACTCCAAAACCTCATCCCACCTGGGAAGCATAGCGGAGGCTGTACGGCTTGCAATCATCGAGGGACCGATGAATTCCAAGATGTATCAGGAAATTCTACAGCAGAATGTCAGGGTGTCTGCCTGTGATCTAAAACTCGAAAGACGCTGGGTCATGCAGCATGACAAAAACAAAGGAGTACATCAACAACAGAGTGGCTGAAACAATAGAAATTCCGTATTTTGGGATGGCCGAGTAAGAGTCCTGACCCCAATCCCATTGAAGTGCTGTGGCGTGATCTGAAGCAGGCCGTTCAGTGCAAGACATCTCCCAACTGTATGTGAGAGAAAAGCAGAGACGCTCACTGAGTAAGGTGGGGTTGCAGCTTTGCAAATCAAAAGGACATTTGTACGCTCAAAAAGGGACAGTAGCACCCCAGATGGGACTCGAACCCACAATCCCTGGCTTAGGAGGCCAGTGCCTTATCCATTAGGCCACTGGGGCACACTGGGTTGGGTCGATCACGCTGATGAAGAGCCAGTTTTTTTTTTCCTTTGCTTTTTCAAAGGGATCCCCAAAATTAGGAAAGTTAGGCAGCAGAAGGTTTACTGTGACCTGAGAAGGACCGGCATCCAATCACGGTGGTACACACACACACGCTCTCACTCATCTGAGCTACACGGCTACCAAGATGATCTCAGGTGCGCCGAGCTGGTACGGAACATATTGAACTGATCGACGGCGAATTGTCTCTCAGACAGGCTTTTCACCTCTGAGCTCCCTGACTGACAGTGATCAGCTAGGTAGTGAAACAGTCAGCTGCTTCTAAGCCTTAAACAGCTGCATCTCGGCGCTTCCACAGAGAGATGATTTGAAAGCCAAACATCGCCCATTGGGAACACCTTACTATCACTAGTTTAAGAGACTTTTAAGGTCTTGCAGAGGTGCCTGTCTAATAGCATGCGCTTTGCAAGCTATAGGTGTTTAGGCTGAGGCAGAATGCCTGTTAACAAAATGTTTTTCTAAAGGGGCCTCGCACTCTTTTCCAAGCAATGGTCACCATCCCCACCGAGTGTCACAATGTAGTCATGTCCTAGGACATCACCTGTTAGTCTCCATTTGTCTGCCACCAACACTTTAGGTTAAGGGGTCACAACCGCACCCCGGAGAGCAGAGGAGCCGTTGGCGTTCTGGCGGCGCAGATTGGGCTGAAGGTGGGGCGCTTGAATCTCGCTGTTGGAGGCCGTCTGAAACTGACCCAAGCCTTTCCCTTGAATTAAATGTAAATAAATAAATGAACCCCAGATGCACATGGAATCAATCACGTGTTTCCTTTGAGCCGTTTCAAAGACTGCTCCAGAGTTTACCTTGCACAGATGCGCAAAGATTAATGATGGGGGTGCACGCTTCCAGGCGCCTTACAACTGTAGGGACTGATTAGAGACAATTCGTAGCGTGTGTTCGTTTCCATATACGCCCCGTGTTGCAATGGTAGGATGAAGTCAAATACGGCTTGGACGCGTAACGGCATTCTATCCAACTGCAGGACTTGAGGGTTTTTTGTGCTTTGTTCTGTTTTCGTTGACATCGCATTCGTAAGAGCGTCAAAAAAAGGCAATTCCAGCATCTAACACGAATAAAAGGGCTATTGAAACTGCAGGGCTGCGCAGCTTCTAAAATCCTTGCACACAATTCTCCGTTATTGTTACTTCCTTCTTTCTGTCTAACAAAGTTCCCTTTTCCTGACCGGACGGGGAGACTTTATCATTCCAACTTGAAGCCAGCCTTAAGTCCTCTGAGGCGCATTTGTCTGCTAGCATGCATTTTGTGAAAGTTTTTTTTGTTGTTGTTAAACGGAAAGCGACTTTGAAAAAGGTTTCCGCCGCTGCCCGGCACTCTATGTTAGACTGCATCAAAAAGGCAGCGGCGGCCGAGTGGTTAGGGCGATGGACTAAAAAGCCATCGGGGTCTCCCTGCGAAGCTTCGAGTCCTGCCGCCTACAGTGTCGTCGTGTGTCTGCGCAACAAAGGAAAAGCACCTGTTTCGCTTTTCCCGCAACTTTTAAAACGCGAATGATCTGGATTTCTACATGATTGGCTCTTAAAATGTGATCTGATCATCTGACGCATAATAATAAATAAAGACAGTCTTGTTTAACAAACAACACACACAACATTTTACATTGTCAATTCAGTTCAAATCAATGTATTTCTATATAGCACCTTTCACAACAAGGTTGTCTCAAGGCACTTAACAATGCAAGTTGTTAAGAGCCTTGTGTCTAATATGCCACTTAGGTTACGTGCTGTCTCTTTGAGGCAAATGTTTAAATCCTCTGAGTTAAGTGCTGAAGTTATAGTAGTCCTATCAGTATTGTTGCCTCCGATCAACAGATCCTCAGTTTTCTCAGAGTTGAGTAACAAAAAGTTTTCACACATCCAAGTCTTTCCTTCATTAATGCATTTAACTAAAGTGATAATAGAAAAGTTGTCGTTTGGTGTGAACAAAATGTTTATTTGAGTGTCATCAGCATATGAATGAAAGTTCATATTATTTTTTCGTATTATCCTACCTAGCAGCAGCATGTAGAGAGAGAGAGCAATATTGGCCCCGGCACTGATCCGTCTGGTACCCCAAATTGAACTGGTGACGTTGATGAAGCAGTACAATTATTAGATATTTGAACATAATGAAAACGATGAGTAAAATGTGAAGTAAACCACTGAAGGACGGTTCCAGATAAGCCAACCTCAAACTCAAGCCTGTGTAACAAAACAGAGAGGTCAACCGTGTCAAAGGCAGCTCTAAGATCTAGAAGCACAAGCACTGTTGCATTCCCCACATCAGTAGCTAAGAGAATATCATTTACGACTCTCGTTAATGCAGTTTCAGAAAGCAGACTGAAATTTCTCAAGTATATTATTTGAATCCAGATACGATTGACATTGGGCAACAACTATTCTCTCAAAACTTTTAGATTGAAATGGGACCTTTGAGACAGGCCTGTAGTTGTTAAGAACTTGTGGATCCAAATTTGACTTCTTAAGGAGCGGTCTAACAACCGCTACCTTAAATTGATCAGGTACAACGCCTGACGCAAGCGATGCATTCATCATACTAATTATAGGTCCTGCCAGTCCTTCGAGGGAATCTTTGACTAGCTGAGTGGGGATGGGATCTAGCGAACAGGTGGTTGACTTTGTCTTACGTCTGTGTCCATGAGTCCACCATAAGAAGAAATCTGAACAGGAGCGGTGATCATGCGAGGTCACCACGGAGGAAACCACTGCTCTCCCCCCCAAAAAAACCACCACTGCCCCTCTCAAGTTTGTTAAAGACCACATGGATGTTCCACAGCAACTCCTGGAACAATGTTCTGTGGACAGACGTGACAAAAGTTGAACTTGTTGGTAAATGTGCACAGCGTTATGTTTGGAGATAACAAAACACTGCATACCAACTCCAAAACCTCATCCCACCTGGGAAGCATGGCGGAGGCTGTACGGCTTGCAATCATCGAGGGACCGATGAATTCCAAGATGTATCAGGAAATTCTACAGCAGAATGTCAGGGTGTCTGCCTGTGATCTAAAACTCGAAAGAGGCTGGGTCATGCAGCATGACAAAAACAAAGGAGTACATCAACAACAGAGTGGCTGAAACAGAAGAAATTCCGTATTTTGGGATGGCCAAGTAAGAGTCCTGACCCCAATCCCATTGAAGTGCTGTGGCGTGATCTGAAGCAGGCCGTTCAGCGCAAGACATCCCAAAAATATACATGAACTGAAACAGTTTTGCATAGAGGAATAGGCCAAAATACCTCCTAACCGCTGCTCAGGTCTGACCAGCCGCTACAGAAAGTGGGGATTGAGGTTTTTGTCATAAAGGAGGTTCCACTAGCTCCTTAATATAAGGGTTCACGTACTTTTTCCATCAATGACCTTGATTGTTTAAACCATTTGGTCAATAAAGAAACAGCAATGTCAAATGTTGGGCGTGTGTTGTTTGTTAAATCAGACTCTCTTTATTAATTATTATGACTTAGATAAAGATAAGATCACATGTTAGGAGCCATTCATGCAGAAATCCACATCATTCCGAAGGGCTGTTTACAAAAGTTTTTCTCCCAACTGTATGTGAGAGAAAAGAAGAGACGCTCACTGAGTAAGGTGGGGTTGTAGCTTTGCAAATCAAAAGGACATTTGTACGCTCAAAATGGGACAGGAGCACCCCAGATGGTACTCAAACCCACAATCCCTGGCTTAGGAGGCCAGTGTCTTAGCCATTAGGCCACTGCGCCACACTGGGTGAGGTCGATCATGCTGATGAAGAGCCAGTTTTTTTTCCTTTGCTTTTTCAAAGGGATCCCCAAAATTAGGGAAGTTAGGCAGCAGAAGGTTTACTGTGACCTGAGAAGGACCGGCATCCAATCACGGTGGTACACACACACACGCTCTCACTCATCTGAGCTACACGGCTACCAAGATGATCTCAGTTGCGCCGAGCTGGTACGGAACATATTGAACTCATCGACGGCGAATTGTCTCTCAGACAGGCTTTTCACCTCTGCGCTCCCTGACTGACAGTAATCAGCTAGGTAGTGAAACAGTCAGCTGCTTCTAAGCCTTAAACAGCTGCATCTCGGCGCTTCCACAGAGAGATGATTTGAAAGCCAAACATCGCCCATTGGGAACACCTTACTATCACTAGTTTAAGAGACTCTTAAGGTCTTGCAGAGGTGCCTGTCTAATAGCATGCGCTTTGCAAGCTATAGGTGTTTAGGCTGAGGCAGAATGCCTGTTAACAAAATGTTTTTATAAAGGGGCCTCGCACTCTTTTCCAAGCAATGGTCACCATCCCCACCGAGTGTCACAATGTAGTCATGTCCTAGGACATCACCTGTTAGTCTCCATTTGTCTGCCACCAACACTTTAGGTTACGGGGTCACAACCGCACCCCAAAGACCAGAGGAGCCGTTGTCGTTCTGGCGGCGCAGATTGGGCTGAAGGTGGGGCGCTTGAATCTCGCTGTTGGAGGCCGTCTGAAACTGACCCAAGCCTTTCCCTTGAATTAAATGTAAATAAGAAATGAACCCCAGATGCATATGGAATCAATCACGTGTTTCCTTTGAGCCGTTTCAGAGACTGCTCCAGAGTTTACCTTGCACAGATGCGCAAAGATTAATGATGGGGGTGCACGCTTCCAGGCGTCTTACAACTGTAGGGACTGATTAGAGACAATTCGTAGCTTGTGCTCATTTCCCTCTATTCCCCGTGTTGCAGTGGTAGGATGACGTAAATTCCTGCTTCGACACGTAACGGCATTATAATCAAGTGCAGGAGCTGAGGGCTTTAGTTTTGTTTCGTTTTCCATGGCGTTCGTAAGCGCGCAAATCAAAGGCAATTCCTGCGTCTAACACGAATGTAAATGCTTTTGAAAGTGCAGTGTTGTGCAGCTTGTAAAATCCTTGTCCACATTTTTGGTTTGTTGATGTTTTTTCTGTCTGCCAAAGTTGCATTTTGACATCCGGACTGGGGGACTTTATCATTTGAACGTGAAGCCAGCCTTAAACCCTCTGAGGCGTGTCTGTCTGCCGGCACGAATCTTGTGAAAGGTATTTTTTTTAACGGAGAGCAACTTTAAAAAGGTTTCCGCAGCCACCTCGCAGTCCGTGTTTGATTATAGGAGGAATGCGGCGGTGGCGAGCTCGCATTTGTCGTGCTCGAGTGGTTAAGGCGATGGGCTCGAAATGCGTTGGGGCTTCCCCGCGCAGGTGCGAAACCTGTCGACTCCGGCGTCTGCCGCACGTCGCCTTGTGCCTGCGCGGCAGAGGCGAAGTGCCGCTTTTCCTTTCCTGGTACTATAACAACGCGAAATCGCTTGGACCCGCTGCCATGGAAATCAATTCTTCAGATAACTACACATTTTGCGTTCGCACCTCTGGTGCTCTACTTATGCCTTTGAAAACCTAATGAATAAAGCTGAAAGAACCGACACGATATGTAGGTGCTGGTAAAGCACGCAGTAAAGAACTGTTAACAGCAAGGGTTTCAGTGGGTTAACTGAGGAGAAGGCGTGTTCGCTAATTGTTGACTTTTTATTTGGTGTTAGAAACACTCTTACTGTGCATGATGTGCAACAAATGTAGCCACAGAAATTGCATCACGCTTTCATGTATGCTATTGCAGACACCAACGTTGCCTAGATAGAAAACCGAAATAGCCGTGGGTTTGCTTGCTGGTCTGAAGGATCTCTCTTCGAATCTCTATCATTTGTCAATGGAAGTAAAAGGCGCTGCAATCTCATACGTTCAGAATCAAACCCGCAGCTATTGTTCGACTTTATTTCTTGACTAATTACAACTGAGTGTCGCATGAGCAGTTACATAAACTTGTCTGGTATATTTGAACACAAATGCCGTTCTTCAATTAAAACTAACAGTACATTGTCAGGGACATTCAGTTCTATACAAACAAGAGACAGACAAGAGAATATTTCTACCGTTCATGTGGACTACGTGTTGACTTACTGATCGGAATAATTGAAAGGTTCGGGCTCATAGCCGATGCAGTGCGTGCTAATTAGAACAGCAACGCTGAGCTCTCAGCACCGTACTGAGCCCAGGTGTTTTTCTAAAGCTGTCAGGTGCAGTTCATTTACATGAAGGAAATCTCTTACTGGGTACGATTACAATGCAGTAAGTAGCACAGACTACTTAGGGAGTAGCCCCATGCGTTTAAAAACGACCCGAGCCAGGCAGGAGTCGAACCTGCAATCTCCTGATCCGTAGTCAGACGCGTTATCCATTGCGCCACTGGCCCTGGTGTGACACTGCAGGACTGTAACCCAGTGAGATCAGCACTGCACCTAGTAAAATATTACCCCCGGTCCATTCTTTTCCAAAAGTGAGAAACACCTGTTTTCTACATTTTGTCTGTTTTAAAACCATATCTCTTTAAACCAAACCAAGAGTTTGTCTTTTGCACTGATATTCTGATTCATTTCGATTTCAAAGAAAAAAAAAACATTATCTTCCAAAGCATCATAAAATTGTCCATTCTTCCAGACTCTACTTCTCTCTTGTAGTAGTACAGCAGACCTTTCCAGGTGAGCAGATCACAGAGTCCGAAATATGCTTCCTCCATCAAGCAAAGTACCTGAACATGACTCTGTCTTCATAAAAGCGCCCCTGTAATAAAGAAATTAAATCCGAAATCAAGAGGGCAGTTGCCTACTGAAGTTCAAGAAGTCATCAATTTTAACCCAGCAACACATTAAAGGCTGCATCTATACAAGTACGATTCTAGAAATGCTCACCAGATTACGTTTTAAGAAGGAACTGTGCCTCAGGTTCCGCCGAGATCTTAACTCGGATGGCAGGATTCAGAGTCCGGAGTGTGGACTGATGGCGCACGGAGGGTCCATATACTGTGGATCCCTCAGTGATCTTCCGCGTGTTCAAACCGCCAGCGTGTGACTCCCCTGTCCCTGTGACCTCATTGCTCTGCTCTCGCCTCTGTGCAGCTGAGCCCGACTCATGGTAAAGTGGAAAAAAATATGCCCTCATCGTGGGATTTACTCTGGATCGAGGATAGATGTTACCTTTTTATCAATGAACAGGATGTATGTGATGTGGCGACTAGGTTCAATATTGTATCCTTTTAAAAGATTAAGGACTGGGGTGAGCGTGATTTACCACCCTTTCAGCTAAGAACCCGACATGAGCACCGTTTAAGCTGCATAGACTCGGTCGTTTAACTCTTCTCCATTAGCAGGGTTAAGGTTAAAGAAAAAAAACATTGCTGACTTCTTTTTTTTTGCCAGCCGCTAGCGCTGATTAGCAATGTTTGTATTTCATGTTTTGCAAGTTCCATCCATTTTAAGAAAAACAAGTCGCGTTAAAGACAGGAAATGAATACTTGCATTTAATTAAGTCTAGTCGTAGGCGGTTGTCTGTAAGGACCAGTTCTGTTCGAGAAGACAGAACAAAGAAGGCACCACTGGGATTCGGACTCAGGATCTCCTGTTTAAGAGACAAGCGCTTTAACCAACTAAGCAACGGCGCCCCGGTAGTGTTGTCCTTTTGCAGCCACTTGGACACACCACTCAGACACATCTGCATTCGGTGTGTGCTCCGCCTGCTCGCTGAGCAAGTTGCCACCTTTACATACAATAGCAACATCGACACCAAGAGAAAGGATGACAAATGGCTTTTATCTGGAACTTTTCATGTCCAAGGAGCTCAATGTGCTTTCTGTGTACAACAGGGCCACTGAACTCCACAATGGCCACTGAACCACAGCAGTGGCTTGCTGGCTTGACATCTCCCAAGGAAAATGTTGAAATCGCATGTGGAACAGGAAAAGGACCCTTGAGTACGAGGGAAAAAAAAGAAAAAGATCATCTGGAGCGCGCCAACCCATGTCTGGACAGCCCAGTTTCATCGACGAGGTGGCCGAGTGGTTAAGGCGATGGACTGCTAATCCATTGTGCTCTGCACGCATGGGTTCGAATCCCATCCTCGTCGCTCTCTACGTTTGACGTTGGCTCTCCTTTTGTTTGCTCCAGTACTAGAGCCTTACATTTTCTAGCGGTGGCTGAACATGGTATAGTAGGCTAACGTTGGTATCGAGCAGTGGTAGTAACAGTATTTACGTGCCGCTGCTGCCAAGTGGCTCTGGGTTGAGACCGCGTTTTCACTTACTTGCAGCACAAACGGAGAAAGCGATTTTTGACAGTCTCTCGAGAGACTGCGCTAGGTGTTTAGGGATAGACTTTGTCAGTTCCCCCTGGGATGATGGCCTCTCAAATAGTTTGTGATTCCTCTAGACGTTTATACAGTAGAAGCCTGCTTCGTGGCTTAAATCCAAGCTAAGGAAACGAGTTAGAGGTCTGATGCAGAACTGCGAATTCAATGAAGGGGAACACTACAGTACATTGCATTGTATGTGTGAGGAAAGCTGCCCCCTTCTGTTCCTTGTCGACCGAACAGAGGACTGTAAAGGATACCGCCAAGAAACTTTAGGATGCTGGTTGGAATCCAGCTCCAAAGAAGCCCCTTTGGGTGTTATGTAATCAAAAAGTAAGAACAGAGAATCTCCCTTTGATCAAAAGCGCAACAGAACTGTTTTCCGTGGAGCAGGTTTCAGACCCGTAGACCTGTTTTATTTGTAGGGCAGGGCGCATTCCCAAACGCGAATCTCCTGTTTTAGAAATGCTTTGGGCGGCGTGAAGTGAAAATAAGAAGTGGGCTCCAGATGCACATGGAAGCAATCAAGTGTTTCATCCGAGCTGTTTCAAAGACTGCTCAACAGCTTTCCTTTTACAGAGGCCCAACGATTAATGATGGGGGTGCACCCTTCAATGTGCCTTACGACTCTAGGGAGTGATTGAGACGATTCGTAGCGTGTGTTCATTTCCCTCTATTCCCCATGTTGCAGTGGTAAGATGACGTAAATTCCTGCTTCGACACGTAACGGCGTTATAATCAAGTACAGGAGCTGAGGGCTTTTGTTTTGTTTCGTTTTCTATGGCGTTCGTAAGCGCGCAAAACAAAGACAATTCCTGCGTCTAACACGAATGTAAATGCTTTTGAAAGTGCAGTGTGGTGCAGCTTGTAAAATCCTTGTCCACATTTGTGGTTTGTTGATGTTTTTTCTGTCTGCCAAAGTTGCATTTTGACATCCGGACGGGGAGACTTTATCATTTGAACGTGAAGCCAGCCTTAAACCCTCTGAGGCGTGTCTGTCTGCCGGCATGTATCTTGTGAAAGGTTTTTTTTTTAACAGAGAGCGACTTTAAAAAGGTTTCCGCAGCCACCTCGCACTCCGTGTTAGATTATAGGAGGAATGCGGCGGCGGCGAGCTCGCTGTAGTCGTGGCCAAGTAGTTAAGGCGATGGATTTGAAATCCATTGGGGACTCCCCGCTCAGGTTCGAATCCTGCCGACTACGGCGTCTGCCGCACGTCACCTTGTGCCTGTGCGGCAAAGGCGAAGTGCCACTTCTCCTTTCCTGGTACTATAAAAATGCTACATCGCTTGGTCCTGCTTCCATGGAAAGCAGTTCTTCAGGTAATTCTACTCTCTTACCAAAGCTGTTAGGTTCCTTTCCGTGGTGAGATGGGTTGTCATGCAACGCTGCCACATAGTGCCGACAGACAAGTGTGTTGCGGGAGAAGAGAAAAGTGTTTGAAGATTTAAGAGTGTCTTAGGTGGAGCCAAAATCAAGTGTCACAAATGCAAGTGGGAAGATTTCCAATGTTTAATATGGTCAAAATAAGCGGAAGTTACCAGCTGGTCCGGCACAGTCTGCCATGCTTTTGTCATATACTGTAAAGTGGTGTGGAACTGGGTGTCGAACTGGAGCCTCACCATTTGCATATGTGAGGCTCCAGTTATACATCGAGTGTCACATTAAATGACAAAAATGAAGAGAGTTAAAGCACCTGGAGAGGTTTTCTTACAACTTTTGAGCTGACACAGTTTTGGAAAATGTTTCCTTCACGGTGCACTGAACAACATAGGCAGCCAAGAGTCTCCAAAACAAAACAGAATGGACAGATAGGAGAAAATTCCCACTCGTCCTGAAGTTCCCAAAATCCAGCACTGAGCGTAAACAAAGTGTCTAAGTAGCGTGGGAATGCTAACCCTAACCCTAGCTGGAGTTTGAGCAATCCGGCACTGAGCGTAAGAAGATGAGTCAAAGTAACGTCTAATCGGATTAGTTTCCTTAGAGCTGGTTCAGAGTTTGCTCAAGAGTTTACCTTTCACAGATGCGCAAAGAAGAATGTTGGGGGTGCACGCTTCAAGGCGCCTTACAGCTGTAGGGAGTGATTCGAGACGATTCGTGGCGTGTGCTCGTTCCCATATACCGTACGACCCGGGGTGCAGTGCTAGGATGACGTACAATACCGCTTGGGCACGTAACGGGGTTATATGCAAGTGCAGGACGTGAGGGTTTTCGTTTGT
The DNA here is from genome assembly GCF_040954835.1 of Lepisosteus oculatus. Classification (NCBI taxonomy): domain Eukaryota; kingdom Metazoa; phylum Chordata; class Actinopteri; order Semionotiformes; family Lepisosteidae; genus Lepisosteus; species Lepisosteus oculatus. Next base: position 1,138,197 of record NW_027168171.1, read on the forward strand.
TCGTTTTGTTTTGCTCTGCTTTGCTTTGTTTTGCTTTCCATCGCGTTGGTAAGAGCGTAAATAAAAAGGCGATTCCTGTGTCTACCACTAATGTAAGAGCTATTTCAAGTGCGACGTGGTGCGGCTTTTCAAATGCTTGTGGGCATTTCTCTGTTGTTGATTCTTTTTTTGTGTGTAACAAAGTGGCATTTTCATGTCCGGACGGGGAGACTTTATCATTCCGACATGAAGCCACCCTTAAGTCCTCTGAGGCGTGTCTGTCTGCAAGGCTTGTATTTTGGAAATGTTTTTTTGAAACGGAGAACGACTTTGAAATAGGCTTCCGCCGGCGCCTCGCGATCCAGGTAAGATTGTAGCAAGAACGCAGCGGCAGTGGGGCTTGCTGTAGTCGTGGCTGAGTGGTTAAGGCGATGGACTAGAAATCCATTGGGGTCTCCCCGCACAGGATCCAATCCTGCCGACTACGTTGTCCGCTTTCAGTCGGTGTGTTTCGGCACAAGCAAAGAAGCGCGCCTCTTTGCTGTTCCTGGTGGTTTTAAAACGCCCAATCGCTTGTACCCGCTGCCTTAGAAATAAGTTCTTCAGCGTCCGCAAATGGCATTTTGCAGCTGGAAGCAGATGTCGACGCGTTTTGCACAGAGCACCAAAAAAGCGTCTTTTTTGAAGGCCCAGGCACTGAGCATTGGTGGTTCAGTGGTAGAATTCTCGCCTGCCACGCGGGAGGCTCGGGTTCGATTCCCGGCCAATGCAGTGGCTTTTGCAGCGAGCGGCTCCATCACTTGCATCCCCTTGCAACTCGCAACTGAAAACCCACTGAAGCTAAGCAGGTGTGAGCCAGGTCAGTACCTGGATGAGGATGAGCTACAGTGAAAAACAAAGCTTCCAGCTGGAAGCGGTGTTAATGGTGCCGGCGGGGGGGCGCTCACCCTGAGGTCTGTGCGGGTCCCAATGCCCCAGTATAGTGACGGAGATGCTGTGTTGTAAAAGGGCGCTGTCTTTTGGATGAGATGTAAAACCGAGGTCACAGCGCTCTGTGGTCATTCAAAATGACCACCAAAACCTTTGACAAAAGCTCTTGGTAATTGATGGTCTTCAATAATGCTTCTCCTTTAGGTACATTTTAAATCAGCTGAAAAATGCTGTGAAATGGGGGGGCACTTCAGGCCAGTGTAGGATTTGGGTTACAAGAACCATGAAACTGCACGAGAAAGCCCGTACACTGATTACACGGCTTTCTATTCAAAGGAGGACAAAAGAAATTCCCTGAGTTTGATTTTTTGCAGCACAGAGAGGAGCACTGTCGTGAGGCTGGTTAGCTCAGTTGGTTAGAGCGTGGTGCTAATAACGCCAAGGTCGCGGGTTTGAGCCCTGTACGGGCCAGGTCTAGGTCCAGGTCCCTGTTTGTGAAACAGGCAAATGACTGTCTCAGGGGCCCATTCCTCATTCTCAAGACACATGTATGCAGTATGTACACTGTGCATTGAGCAATAGGGACTGAATACACCACAGGTAAGGTTAGAAGTCATTCTGAGGTGCCACATGTGAGGGATACAGCTAGGCATCCGAAATGTAGGGTTTGAGACCCTTCAGGAGTACTGCATCCTTTGAGACAGACCCGTGCATGTTAAACAAATGATCATTTCTTTCGGCATTAGGGACTAAATATACTAAACATATGATGCTAAAATGTTATTTTCACATATATTAATGTAATAAATGATTGCTTATGCTTTAGAAACAAATCTAATTAAAATAAAAGCTTAAGTTTTGTATTTATCTTGTACCATAGAACATGATTTTCTTTGTATTTCAAGCCCACAAAGTGTCCAAATGACGCACTACATGATATAAGGAAGATTATCACATGCATATCGGTATTATCTTTCTTATGAAAATGCATTCCTTTCATTACCTTTTACTTTTTAAAATGAACTCAAATTGAGTATAATGTAATAATTTAAGTAGAATAGATTCTAATAATATAATGATCCAGTGTTTTGCACTACTTCACTGCTTCACTGCTCTATGCCATCTGGAAATAAATCCTCAGACTGCTTACTGCCCTGGGCATGTACCAATAAATTAAAGGAGCACATCTGTTTATCACTGCGTTGAAGCAGGAGACACACAGTCTCTGCAAACACATCCTAGATACAGTGTTCCAGCACCTTTGACCTCATCCAGAACATATCATTTCTTGAAAGGGATTGCTGTCCGAATGCACATCTGAATCCCAAGCAGAATCTCTAGTAAAATACGATCATTTGTGAAACAGGCAAATGACTGTCTCAGGGGCCCATTCCTCATTGTCAGACACATGTATGGAATGCTTTCACCGTGCATTGAGCAATAGGGATTAAAAACACCGCAGGTAAGGTTAGATGTCATGTTCTATGATCATTTCTTTCAGCATTAGGGACTAAATATACTAAACGTATGATGCTAAAATGTTATTTTTACATATATTAATGTAATAAATGATTGCTTATGCTTTATAAACAAATCTAATTAAAATAAAAGCTTAAGTTTTGTATTTATCTTGTACCATAGAACATGATTTGCTTTGTATTTCAAGCCCACAAAGTGTCCAAATGTTCTATGATCATTTCTTTCAGCATTAGGGACTAAATATACCAAACGTATGATGCTAAAATCCTGAAAAAAGGATGTGCTCCATCTCGTCAGTAGATTGGATTCCAAAACTGATTTGGGTCAATATACATTACCTTTGAAATTAAAGTACAGTCTACTGTAGGGAACCATCAACTTAGAAAGCATTGGCCTTCCCTGGGGGTCAGGTAGGTGCAAAAGATAAACCTTTATCCTATCTTTATCTTAAGATAAGTGGCCAAGCAGTATTTTTCCAAGTTTCACCAAGCACATCATGTTGCCATAGTAGACAAAGTTCTATAAAATGTTAAATAACTTTTAAAAAAAGCATCTTGGTCTTACAGTACTGTACAAGGTGAATTAAACTGTCCCTGGTAATAAAAAGTAATTAGAAGCATCTCAGAAACTTTATCTCTAGAAACATTAGCTGTTTTATATCATGTAATTTAGTGTGATGTTGTCAGAATTCAAGGACATTATCACACACAGAAATTGGTTCAGTTAAATCTAAAAAACACAGCTAAACATGGGTTTAAATGTAACAGAAGTCTTACCTCTTGTCAAAAGATTTAATTCAAGAAGCGATGTAATAAATGATTGCTTATGCTTTATAAAGAAATCTAATTAAAATAAAAGCTTAAGTTTTGTATTTATCTTGTACCATAGAACATGATTTTCTTTGTATTTGAAGCCCACAAAGTGTCCAAATGATGCACTACATGATATAAGGAAGATTATCACATGCATATCAGTATTATCTTTCTTATGAAAATGCATTCCTTTCATTACCTTTTACTTTTTAAAATGAACTCAAATTGTGTATAATGTAATAATTTAAGTAGAATAGATTCAGGTAGGAAATATAGAGTCATGATGTTTATGGCTGACATCATTTCACATGGGTGAATTTTAAGCTAAGAAATAAAAACATTTACAATGAAGATACCATTGCTTAATTTTAAATGCCTTTAAAAAATAAATACCTCCTGAAAATAATTTGCCACTCCCAGATCCTTGGTAAGGTACTGTTTGAATCCAATCAGGAGAGGAGCATCCAGGGAGTGCTTTCTATAGAGTCCAGCTTGGGCCACTCTCTTCCGGCCTGCTGATACTTTTTAACTACTCAGGGCCTGTAAGGATATAAAACACCGGTTTAAACATTTTATACCTATAAGACAAATTAGAATTTTAGTAAAAAATAGATACATCTGAAAAATAAAAAGTCTTACTGCTGATAGAGTTCTTCAGAGCTCACATCTTCCCCTTCCTTATCCGCTTCTGTTTCAGTTTCTAGAGCAGCCTCTGGCATCTCTTCCTCCTGGACTGCGGCCTCTTGCTCAGGGCCGCTGGAATGCAGGTAGATTCTTTTCAACATGCTTTTACATAATATGTTGTAACAATGATTTCAAAAAGAAACTACAGAAGCCTTACAGATTAAAAATATCTCACCTTGCCAATGTGTCTTCAGGCTTCCCATGTACAAAAAGGCCCAAGGACTCTAGCAGTCTTACAACCACTATCCTGTTTGCCTCACCAGACACGATCTCTATTCTGTGGTAATCCACGATGACCCCGTTCTTCAGGTGATTCATCATGTCCTCCCTCGCCTGTTGAGAGGCCATCCTGATGTTTTCTGCCGTGGCGTGCTTCATACACGCCCTCTTCAAGTGAGCAGGAAGCTGATCAAGAGTATTCAGGCACATCTTGCACACCAGGGGAATCCTCGCGGGTTTCCTTTGAAAATAAATAATACCATCTGTGTATAGAAACAAGCTAAGACTGATTTCTTAAATTATCCTTAATTTTCTCTCTCATAGTTTGAGCATAATGATTTTATTGCATTTATATAAGAATTGCTCATTGCTCCTAAATAAATAATGGTTTCATAAAAAAGTGAACACTTGGTCTCAGTCACAGACTTTCCAATAGAAGCCATTGTGGAGTTCAGCAACTGCAGGTCCTAGAAGTGGGGAAGGAATTTTAAAAGAGAAATTGAATTACAATACAGAAGGAATGGCTGAGGGATCACTGAAATATATATATATACAAATTCCAAAGACTGAGTCCATATAGAAACAACTACCTTTCATTTTCAGTATAAGAAAAAAAAAACATTATCTTCCAAAGCATCATAAAATTGTCCCTTCTTCCAGACTCTACTTCTCTCTTGTAGTAGTACAGCAGACCTTTCCAGGTGAGCAGATCACAGAGTCCGAAATGAGCTTCCTCCATCAAGCAAAGTACCTGAACATGACTCTGTCTTCATAAAAGCGCCCCTGTAATAAAGAAATTAAATCCGAAATCAAGAGGGCAGTTGCCTACTGAAATACAAGAAGTCATCAATTTTAACCTAGCAACACATTAAAGGCTGCATCTATACAAGTACGATTCTAGAAATGCTCACCAGATTACGTTTTTAAGAAGGAACTGCGCCTCAGGTTCCGCCGAGATCTTAACTCGGATGGCAGGATTCAGAGTCCGGAGTGCGGACTGATGGCGCACGGAGAGTCCATATACTGTGGATCCCTCAGTGATCTTCCGCGTATTCAAACCGCCAGCGTGTGACTCCCCTGTCCCCGTGACCTCATTGCTCTGCTCTCTCCTCTGTGCAGCTGAGCCCGACTCACGGTAAAATGGAAAAAAATATGCCCTCGACGTGAGATTTATTCTGGAGCGAGCCAGTGTTGCGCATAGCTGCCTTCAAAGCAGTTAACCCAGGTTCGATTCCCGGCCAACGCAGTTACGAATGTTTTCAAATGCTGTCATGAGCCTTGGATTGTGACTAGCAAAGCGAAGCCTTTTGAAAGAGCTAAAGCACTGCAAAACGGAATTGAAGGAGAATCTTACAGGGGATTCTGAGCAGTGTCTGCATACATGCAGTCAGATAAAGGTGCTGAAAGCTTGAGCTACTCTCAATGTCATGCTGCCCTTCCCCGGAGTAAATCTGTTACATTGAAAGAATGCTTCTGGCAGGTTCAAAAAGAGACCCTTGTTAATTGGAGAAATCAATGATTTCGAATGAATTCTGTATGCGTTAAAAGACAGCTATACACAGAAAACATGCAGGACACTGCTCATGATGTTTCCCGAGCCGAAACACAGTGCGTTTTTCCAAGCCATTTGACAAAGCCCACCCACTGAAAACTGCAGCAGATCGTGTAAAGACGTTCAACTTTGTAACTACTGCACGCACAGGAAGCAGAATAAATTCCTCTTTTCAAACTGTCAAAGGTTTGCTTTGCGAACGCTGCAGGACATCGCACAATCTCTTTTGAATGGGGACAAACGATTTCTTATGGGGCGCAGTAAGTACAGACGTTTAAAATGCTCCACTCATGCCGACGATGCAGCATGAAGAAGCGCAACCTAACGTTTGACAGACAAAAGCCAGACGCCGCTACGAGCAATATGAAATCATACTGACAAGCACACGGCGTTTCGCGCTGACTCAAAAGTAATCTCGACAGACGCTGTTCTCTGCATAAAGCTGAAAGAGCTAAAGAGCGTTTCTGTTGACACGTAACAAGTTCGTTTCTTTCTACCATGATATCACCGTGACCAAATCTGTCTTTAAACACCTTGCTCAGTCTCTGACGAGACTGTCAAAAATTGCTTTCGCCGATTGTATTGCAAACCGGCGGAAGCGGGGTATTGGGAAAAGTTTTCAACTAGCAATAATCACGCCTCGGCTATACCTCACAGGCTACGATACTGCCACTGCGCAAAGCTGACGGTTGCCAGGCAACCGCGGGGATCCTATGGAAATCGTTATCGATCGTGTCATGGCATGTCGTTGCTATAACGCTTCATATTTGTCGTCTTCTTCTTCTTCTAGCTTGAGGTTTTGAAGAATTTCATGACAGACAAGGGCTCCGTTGGGAACAAAGGGCGTTGTGAGAAAACCGTTGCTTATTTTCAGCAGCAGAAATACAACCCTTTAAATACAAGATGACAGAACAATGACGAAGGGCGTGCCGGGAGGAACTCATGCACTACAGAGGAAAGGGGGCGGGCACGTACAGTTCACATTCAAGCCACAAGTACTCTTCTTGGATGTTGCACAAACAAATCCTAACGTCTTGAAAGCATTGCAGCATGTTTGTGTCCCACTTCCCGTGGCTGCGGGACGACTGACACGAACGGACAAACACAATCTGTGGCGTTTAGCATGACATAGTCTTGCAGGCATCGTGCTGTCTCACTGCAATATTATACCGCTGGAGGAAACAGTCCATCTGGCCATGAAACTCATTTGAACGTCTAGCTACAGCAACTAACAATATCATGATTTATTCAGGATGTGTGGAATCAGCACGTCCCGGAGACAGCTTCCGAAATCGTGAGCATTCTCTGGTGGTAGGGGCGTTCAAGATGGCGCTCAGGTGGGAGGTAAAGTTTAGTGGTTGGGGAGTTTTTTTGAGTTTTTCATGACCTGAATGTTAATTTTTGCTTTTTTTGACTACAGAAAAATAAGGACTTAACACTACTTGTTTAAACTTCAGTTATAATTGAAAGAAAAAAAAACGATTTTTTTTTAGGTTTAAAAAGTCCGATATGAGTAACACTGGGAAAAGAAAAGAGAGTGCTGGGTCTTCGAAGGAGAACTCTAAGATACCTCAATCGTATATGTATAGCACTACAAAAAAATCGATGGCAACTAAAGGGAAAAGTGAAGCAGCTGCAGGGGCAGCAAGAGGGCGGAGGCACCGCGCGCCCGGCCGACGTGTTGGACCGGTGCGCTTTACGTGCTGAAATAAACACGGGACAGCCCCGAAATGTTTTCAGAGTGCTGTGCACTGAAGACTTGCCTGGTGCTCCTCCGTGCAGATTGTTTGTCCTCCTCCAGTGCGGGACGAGCCAACACAAGGGAGCGCATTCGCCAACATCCAGGCACGCAATGCGATTTGGAAAGCAGCTCCTTTCCAAAGAGTTGCACACGAACGATCCTTCAGTCCCGCTCGGGGGGCACGGAACCCCCGCCACACACAGCTTCAAGTAGCGAGTCAGGCGCCGGGGCTTTTGCTTACGGCCACACCACCCTGAACACGCCTGATCTCGTCTGATCTCGGAAGCTAAGCGGCGTCGGGCCTGGTTAGTACTTGGATGGGAGACTGCCTGGGAATACCAGGTGCTGTAAGCTTTTGCTCTCCCGGCCAGCAGGGGTCGCCGTTGGTGCCGTAGGCTTTGGGAGGAAAACCTGCAGGATGGAAAGGTGATCTATAGCCTCATCTCTAGAGATGTTTTGTTGCTGTGGCATGTGTGTGACCCATATTCAAAAAAAAAAACCCGTCTGTAAAACGATTATCGAAGCTGCCTCTAAATCTGCAAATGAAGATGAGTCGATAAACCACTCGTTTTTCGTATAACTAGACATATATTCATTTGTTACCGATTTCATTCATTGAGCACGGATACAATAGAGGTACAGCCATTCACTGTTTGACATGTCTGCACTGGTACAGAACCGAGCAATCAGAAAACGGGTGAAACTGTCTTTAGACTCAGCATACAGTACCGAGGCCCCCCATGACCAAATAAAGGCTAACCTCGATAATCAGCCTAAAGAACGCAGACTACAGCAAAACGACTGACTTTGAAAAGGGAATGAACGTCCGGAAGGAGTAGTGGATCTAGCTTGAGATGCTTCTCCGGACCCCTAACTAATAGCCAGCGAGAACCAGCAGCGGCGTCCACTCCTGTCGAACCGGGATCCTTCCGCAGCCACGCAGCTCGTGGTGTCCTAACCCTCCCGTATCTGATTTTGGACCAAGCACATCAGGGGAGAGCGCGAACGCAGTCCCCCACTACCAGAAATTATGCAGTCGAGATTCCCACATTTGGGGAATTCGCAGGGGTCAGCACAGCCGGAGTGCAATGGCCGAGCCTCGCCCTGGGTGAACCTCCTTCTTGATCAAGGTATCTCTCCTGCCAGATAAGTATGAGTTAAACAGGCCCCTGCAAGCGGCCCGCACCCACAGCACAAATCGCGCAGCCTAGGCCACCTCCTCGCCCCGCACGCCACCGCCTCCTGCTGGGCCCACTCTTTCACACACTCACACGCCACACTAACACTCAAAAGTGTGGGCAAAACGAGAAAACGAGCGCGCCGTTTCCTACACATCTGCAGTCGCCGTTGCGCATTCGCAGCATGTCCCGGGATGCAATTCGGCCTCATTTGCATAACTCCAGACCGGCAGATCGCCACGCAAGCTCGCGACGTGCGCCTGCCACACACCGAACAAACCTTTTCAGCAATTTCCAAAAAACAGGCCTGCTCGCCTGCCCACAAGGCTCCGTCTCTTACCTGCTCTCCAGAGCCTGCTGCCTTCTGTGCTTTTCTCTCGGCACCGCTGCAGTGCACACAACTCCTGCAGCGGGAGGGGGGGAGAAAGTTCCCGCGCTCCGCCGCAGGGAAGGCTCGCTCCGTGCGCACACGTCCTTTCGATTCCAGTCCAACAAGTGCTCCGCATTAGCTGCGTCGGGGCTCCGGCGTGTCGCACCTCACCTCACCTCGCACTGCCCCCTCCTTGAATGTCTGCCGCTGGGCATGCCCCGCTCTCCTCCGCCTTATCTTATCGCGTGTGAGCACCGACAATGGCCACAATGCCGGGGAATGGCACCTGTAAAGTGTTAATTGGGGCACAGGAACAGCCCGTCTCGTCTCGGGGGGGCCGGCTTCAGAGACAATACAGCAAACACAGCGGGGCGGGGGAAGAAGACGACACCACACATGCGGGTACATTCAGCTCCGGCGGGAACAAGACATTTGTCGGTCTTTTCAAGTGCCGAGAGCCGAGCAATCCTTCACTTGTATCGTTTCTCCCCGGTGACTAGATCTGGCCCTGCGACTCTCGACTGGGCTCACCCCCGGGGCAGCCCAGCAGGTGTGAGCCTGGCCGGCACCCGGATGGGAGATTCCACCCCGGAAAAGCTCCGGTTGCTGCTGCTCCTGCAAGAGGTGTGACTGGGACCAGTAGGGAGCGCTCACCCTGCGGGCTGTGTGGCTCTCTTACGCCCCAGCCTCCTGATGGCGACACTCTGCTGCACAAACAGGCGCCGTCCTTCGGGGGAGGCGTCAAACCGAGGTCCCGACCCTCCTTGGCCATTAGGAAACCCCGTCTCACCTGTAACAATCAATGACGAGGCCCCCCTGTCCGTGAGATTTAGTACTCGCGCAAGAGACCGGGGGCAGAGCGCGAACGCGGTCCCCCGCCCCCCACAAAGTGCGCGCTCCGGGTTCCCTCTCGGGGCCCTGCAACACAGCGGAAGGGCAGCGAGAAGGAGCCTCTTGCTCTGACGCCGCAAGGCCACAAGAGGGCGGAGGCGCCGCGCGCCCGGCCGACGTGTTGGACCGGTGCGCTTTACGTGCTGAAATAAACACGCGAAAGCCCCGAAATGTTTCCAGAGTGCTGTGCACTGGAGGTTCCGTGCCCCCCGAGCGGGACTGAAGGATCGTTCGTGTGCAACTCTTTGGAAAGGAGCTGCTTTCCAAATCGCATTGCGTGCCTGAATGTTGGCGAATGCGCTCCCTTGTGTTGGCTCGTCCCGCACTGGAGGAGGACAAACAATCTGCACGGAGGAGCACCAGGCAAGTCTTCACCAGACAAAAACCTCCAGTGCACAGCACTCTGGAAACATTTCGGGGCTTTCGCGTGTTTATTTCAGCACGTAAAGCGCACCGGTCCAACACGTCGGCCGGGCGCGCGGCGCCTCCGCCCTCTTGTGGCCTTGCGGCGTCAGAGCAAGAGGCTCCTTCTCGCTGCCCTTCCGCTGTGTTGCAGGGCCCCGAGAGGGAACCCGGAGCGCGCACTTTGTGGGGGGCGGGGGACCGCGTTCGCGCTCTGCCCCCGGTCTCTTGCGCGAGTACTAAATCTCACGGACAGGGGGGCCTCGTCATTGATTGTTACAGGTGAGACGGGGATTAGGAGGAGACCCCGACTGATGGGTAAAGGGGAGCACTAACACCAGAGGGACACACCCGGCGTCTCTTTTTGAGAGACGCCCTGGGGTTTCCTAATGGCCAAGGAGGGTCGGGACCTCGGTTTGACGCCTCCCCCGAAGGACGGCGCCTGTTTGTGCAGCAGAGTGTCGCCATCAGGAGGCTGGGGCGTAAGAGAGCCACACAGCCCGCAGGGTGAGCGCTCCCTACTGGTCCCAGTCACACCTCTTGCAGGAGCAGCAGCAACCGGAGCTTTTCCGGGGTGGAATCTCCCATGCGGGTGCCGGCCAGGCTCACACCTGCTGGGCTGCCCCGGGGGTGAGCCCAGTCGAGAGTCGCAGGGCCAGATCTAGTCACCGGGGAGAAACGATACAAGTGAAGGATTGCTCGGCTCTCGGCACTTGAAAAGACCGACAAATGTCTCGTTCCCGCCGGAGCTGAATGTACCCGCATGTGTGGTGTTGTCTTCTTCCCCCGCCCCGCTGTGTTTGCTGTATTGTCTCTGAAGCCGGCCCCCCCGAGACGAGACGGGCTGTTCCTGTGCCCCAATTAACACTTTACAGGTGCCATTCCCCGGCATTGTGGCCATTGTCGGTGCTCACACGCGATAAGATAAGGCGGAGGAGAGCGGGGCATGCCCAGCGGCAGACATTCAAGGAGGGGGCAGTGCGAGGTGAGGTGAGGTGCGACACGCCGGAGCCCTGACGCAGCTAATGCGGAGCACTTGTTGGACTGGCATCGAAAGGACGTGTGCGCACGGAGCGAGCCTTCCCTGCGGCGGAGCGCGGGAACTTTCTCCCCCCCTCCCGCTGCAGGAGTTGTGTGCGCTGCAGCGGTGCCGAGAGAAAAGCACAGAAGGCAGCAGGCTCTGGAGAGCAGGTAAGAGACGGAGCCTTGTGGGCAGGCGAGCAGGCCCGTTTTTTGGAAATTGCTGAAAAGGTTTGTTCGGTGTGTGGCAGGCGCACGTCGCGAGCTTGCGTGGCGATCTGCCGGTCTGGAGTTATGCAAATGAGGCCGAATTGCATCCCGGGACATGCTGCGAATGCGCAACGGCGACTGCAGATGTGTAGGAAACGGCGCGCTCGTTTTCTCGTTTTGCCCACACTTTTGAGTGTTAGTGTGGCGTGTGAGTGTGTGAAAGAGTGGGCCCAGCAGGAGGCGGTGGCGTGCGGGGCGAGGAGGTGGCCTAGGCTGCGCGATTTGTGCTGTGGGTGCGGGCCGCTTGCAGGGGCCTGTTTAACTCATACTTACCTGGCAGGGGAGATACCTTGATCAAGAAGGAGGTTCACCCAGGGCGAGGCTCAGCCATTGCACTCCGGCTGTGCTGACCCCTGCGAATTCCCCAAATGTGGGAATCTCGACTGCATAATTTCTGGTAGTGGGGGACTGCGTTCGCGCTCTCCCCTGATGTGCTTGGTCCAAAATCAGATACGGGAGGGTTAGGACACCACGAGCTCCTTCCGGACGTTCATTCCCTTTTCAAAGTCAGTCGTTTTGCTGTAGTCTGCGTTCTTTAGGCTGATTATCGAGGTTAGCCTTTATTTGGTCATGGGGGGCCTCGGTACTGTATGCTGAGTCTAAAGACAGTTTCACCCGTTTTCTGATTGCTCGGTTCTGTACCAGTGCAGACATGTCAAACAGTGAATGGCTGTACCTCTATTGTATCCGTGCTCAATGAATGAAATCGGTAACAAATGAATATATGTCTAGTTATACGAAAAACGAGTGGTTTATCGACTCATCTTCATTTGCAGATTTAGAGGCAGCTTCGATATTCGTTTTACAGACGGTTTTTTTTTTTGAATATGGGTCACACACATGCCACAGCAACAAAACATCTCTAGAGATGAGGCTATAGATCACCTTTCCATCCTGCAGGTTTTCCTCCCAAAGCCTACGGCACCAACGGCGACCCCTGCTGGCCGGGAGAGCAAAAGCTTACAGCACCTGGTATTCCCAGGCAGTCTCCCATCCAAGTACTAACCAGGCCCGACGCTGCTTAGCTTCCGAGATCAGATGAGATCGGGCATGTTCAGGGTGGTGTGGCCGTAAGCGAAAGCCCCGGCGCCTGACTCGCTACTTGAAGCTGTGTGTGGCGGGGGTTCCGTGCCCCCCGAGCGGGACTGAAGGATCGTTCGTGTGCAACTCTTTGGAAAGGAGCTGCTTTCCAAATCGCATTGCGTGCCTGGATGTTGGCGAATGCGCTCCCTTGTGTTGGCTCGTCCCGCACTGGAGGAGGACAAACAATCTGCACGGAGGAGCACCAGGCAAGTCTTCAGTGCACAGCACTCTGGAAACATTTCGGGGCTGTCGCGTGTTTATTTCAGCACGTAAAGCGCACCGGTCCAACACGTCGGCCGGGCGCGCGGCGCCTCCGCCCTCTTGCTGCCCCTGCAGCTGCTTCACTTTTCCCTTTAGTTGCCATCGATTTTTTTGTAGTGCTATACATATACGATTGAGGTATCTTAGAGTTCTCCTTCGAAGACCCAGCACTCTCTTTTCTTTTCCCAGTGTTACTCATATCGGACTTTTTAAACCTAAAAAAAAAATCGTTTTTTTTTCTTTCAATTATAACTTAAGTTTAAACAACTAGTGTTAAGTCCTTATTTTTCTGTAGTCAAAAAAAGCAAAAATTAACATTCAGGTCATGAAAAACTCAAAAAAAACTCCCCAACCACTAAACTTTACCTCCCACCTGAGCGCCATCTTGAACGCCCCTACCACCAGAGAATGCTCACGATTTCGGAAGCTGTCTCCGGGACGTGCTGATTCCACACATCCTGAATAAATCATGATATTGTTAGTTGCTGTAGCTAGACGTTCAAATGAGTTTCATGGCCAGATGGACTGTTTCCTCCAGCGGTATAATATTGCAGTGAGACAGCACGATGCCTGCAAGACTATGTCATGCTAAACGCCACAGATTGTGTTTGTCCGTTCGTGTCAGTCGTCCCGCAGCCACGGGAAGTGGGACACAAACATGCTGCAATGCTTTCAAGACGTTAGGATTTGTTTGTGCAACATCCAAGAAGAGTACTTGTGGCTTGAATGTGAACTGTACGTGCCCGCTCCCTTTCCTCTGTAGTGCATGAGTTCCTCCAGGCATGCCCTTCGTCATTGTTCTGTCATCTTGTATTTAAAGGATTGTATTTCTGCTGCTGAAAATAAGCAACGGTTTTCTCACAACGCCCTTTGTTCCCAACGGAGCCCTTGTCTGTCATGAAATTCTTCAAAACCTCAAGCTAGAAGAAGAAGAAGACGACAAATATGAAGCGTTATAGCAACGACATGCCATGACACGATCGATAACGATTTCCATAGGATCCCCGCGGTTGCCTGGCAACCGTCAGCTTTGCGCAGTGGCAGTATCGTAGCCTGTGAGGTATAGCCGAGGCGTGATTATTGCTAGTTGAAAACTTTTCCCAATACCCCGCTTCCGCCGGTTTGCAATACAATCGGCGAAAGCAATTTTTGACAGTCTCGTCAGAGACTGAGCAAGGTGTTTAAAGACAGATTTGGTCACGGTGATATCATGGTAGAAAGAAACGAACTTGTTACGTGTCAACAGAAACGCTCTTTAGCTCTTTCAGCTTTATGCAGAGAACAGCGTCTGTCGAGATTACTTTTGAGTCAGCGCGAAACGCCGTGTGCTTGTCAGTATGATTTCATATTGCTCGTAGCGGCGCCTGGCTTTTGTCTGTCAAACGTTAGGTTGCGCTTCTTCATGCTGCATCGTCGGCATGAGTGGAGCATTTTAAACGTCTGTACTTACTGCGCCCCATAAGAAATCGTTTGTCCCCATTCAAAAGAGATTGTGCGATGTCCTGCAGCGTTCGCAAAGCAAACCTTTGACAGTTTGAAAAGAGGAATTTATTCTGCTTCCTGTGCGTGCAGTAGTTACAAAGTTGAACGTCTTTACACGATCTGCTGCAGTTTTCAGTGGGTGGGCTTTGTCAAATGGCTTGGAAAAACGCACTGTGTTTCTGCTCGGGAAACATCATGAGCAGTGTCCTGCATGTTTTCTGTGTATAGCTGTCTTTTAACGCATACAGAATTCATTCGAAATCATTGATTTCTCCAATTAACAAGGGTCTCTTTTTGAACCTGCCAGAAGCATTCTTTCAATGTAACAGATTTACTCCGGGGAAGGGCAGCATGACATTGAGAGTAGCTCAAGCTTTCAGCACCTTTATCTGACTGCATGTATGCAGACACTGCTCAGAATCCCCTGTAAGATTCTCCTTCAATTCCGTTTTGCAGTGCTTTAGCTCTTTCAAAAGGCTTCGCTTTGCTAGTCACAATCCAAGGCTCATGACAGCATTTGAAAACATTCGTAACTGCGTTGGCCGGGAATCGAACCTGGGTTAACTGCTTTGAAGGCAGCTATGCGCAACACTGGCTCGCTCCAGAATAAATCTCACGTCGAGGGCATATTTTTTTCCATTTTACCGTGAGTCGGGCTCAGCTGCACAGAGGAGAGAGCAGAGCAATGAGGTCACGGGGACAGGGGAGTCACACGCTGGCGGTTTGAATACGCGGAAGATCACTGAGGGATCCACAGTATATGGACTCTCCGTGCGCCATCAGTCCGCACTCGGGACTCTGAATCCTGCCATCCGAGTTAAGATCTCGGCGGAACCTGAGGCGCAGTTCCTTCTTAAAACGTAATCTGGTGAGCATTTCTAGAATCGTACTTGTATAGATGCAGCCTTTAATGTGTTGCTAGGTTAAAATTGATGACTTCTTGTATTTCAGTAGGCAACTGCCCTCTTGATTTCGGATTTAATTTCTTTATTACAGGGGCGCTTTTATGAAGACAGAGTCATGTTCAGGTACTTTGCTTGATGGAGGAAGCTCATTTCGGACTCTGTGATCTGCTCACCTGGAAAGGTCTGCTATACTACTACAAGAGAGAAGTAGAGTCTGGAAGAAGGGACAATTTTATGATGCTTTGGAAGATAATGTTTTTTTTTTCTTATACTGAAAATGAAAGGTAGTTGTTTCTATATGGACTCAGTCTTTGGAATTTGTATATATATATTTCAGTGATCCCTCAGCCATTCCTTCTGTATTGTAATTCAATTTCTCTTTTAAAATTCCTTCCCCACTTCTAGGACCTGCAGTTGCTGAACTCCACAATGGCTTCTATTGGAAAGTCTGTGACTGAGACCAAGTGTTCACTTTTTTATGAAACCATTATTTATTTAGGAGCAATGAGCAATTCTTATATAAATGCAATAAAATCATTATGCTCAAACTATGAGAGAGAAAATTAAGGATAATTTAAGAAATCAGTCTTAGCTTGTTTCTATACACAGATGGTATTATTTATTTTCAAAGGAAACCCGCGAGGATTCCCCTGGTGTGCAAGATGTGCCTGAATACTCTTGATCAGCTTCCTGCTCACTTGAAGAGGGCGTGTATGAAGCACGCCACGGCAGAAAACATCAGGATGGCCTCTCAACAGGCGAGGGAGGACATGATGAATCACCTGAAGAACGGGGTCATCGTGGATTACCACAGAATAGAGATCGTGTCTGGTGAGGCAAACAGGATAGTGGTTGTAAGACTGCTAGAGTCCTTGGGCCTTTTTGTACATGGGAAGCCTGAAGACACATTGGCAAGGTGAGATATTTTTAATCTGTAAGGCTTCTGTAGTTTCTTTTTGAAATCATTGTTACAACATATTATGTAAAAGCATGTTGAAAAGAATCTACCTGCATTCCAGCGGCCCTGAGCAAGAGGCCGCAGTCCAGGAGGAAGAGATGCCAGAGGCTGCTCTAGAAACTGAAACAGAAGCGGATAAGGAAGGGGAAGATGTGAGCTCTGAAGAACTCTATCAGCAGTAAGACTTTTTATTTTTCAGATGTATCTATTTTTTACTAAAATTCTAATTTGTCTTATAGGTATAAAATGTTTAAACCGGTGTTTTATATCCTTACAGGCCCTGAGTAGTTAAAAAGTATCAGCAGGCCGGAAGAGAGTGGCCCAAGCTGGACTCTATAGAAAGCACTCCCTGGATGCTCCTCTCCTGATTGGATTCAAACAGTACCTTACCAAGGATCTGGGAGTGGCAAATTATTCTCAGGAGGTATTTATTTTTTAAAGGCATTTAAAATTAAGCAATGGTATCTTCATTGTAAATGTTTTTATTTCTTAGCTTAAAATTCACCCATGTGAAATGATGTCAGCCATAAACATCATGACTCTATATTTCCTACCTGAATCTATTCTACTTAAATTATTACATTATACACAATTTGAGTTCATTTTAAAAAGTAAAAGGTAATGAAAGGAATGCATTTTCATAAGAAAGATAATACCGATATGCATGTGATAATCTTCCTTATATCATGTAGTGCATCATTTGGACACTTTGTGGGCTTCAAATACAAAGAAAATCATGTTCTATGATACAAGATAAATACAAAACTTAAGCTTTTATTTTAATTAGATTTCTTTATAAAGCATAAGCAATCATTTATTACATCGCTTCTTGAATTAAATCTTTTGACAAGAGGTAAGACTTCTGTTACATTTAAACCCATGTTTAGCTGTGTTTTTTAGATTTAACTGAACCAATTTCTGTGTGTGATAATGTCCTTGAATTCTGACAACATCACACTAAATTACATGATATAAAACAGCTAATGTTTCTAGAGATAAAGTTTCTGAGATGCTTCTAATTACTTTTTATTACCAGGGACAGTTTAATTCACCTTGTACAGTACTGTAAGACCAAGATGCTTTTTTTAAAAGTTATTTAACATTTTATAGAACTTTGTCTACTATGGCAACATGATGTGCTTGGTGAAACTTGGAAAAATACTGCTTGGCCACTTATCTTAAGATAAAGATAGGATAAAGGTTTATCTTTTGCACCTACCTGACCCCCAGGGAAGGCCAATGCTTTCTAAGTTGATGGTTCCCTACAGTAGACTGTACTTTAATTTCAAAGGTAATGTATATTGACCCAAATCAGTTTTGGAATCCAATCTACTGACGAGATGGAGCACATCCTTTTTTCAGGATTTTAGCATCATACGTTTGGTATATTTAGTCCCTAATGCTGAAAGAAATGATCATAGAACATTTGGACACTTTGTGGGCTTGAAATACAAAGCAAATCATGTTCTATGGTACAAGATAAATACAAAACGTAAGCTTTTATTTTAATTAGATTTGTTTATAAAGCATAAGCAATCATTTATTACATTAATATATGTGAAAATAACATTTTAGCATCATACGTTTAGTATATTTAGTCCCTAATGCTGAAAGAAATGATCATAGAACATGACATCTAACCTTACCTGCGGTGTTTTTAATCCCTATTGCTCAATGCACGGTGAAAGCATTCCATACATGTGTCTGACAATGAGGAATGGGCCCCTGAGACAGTCATTTGCCTGTTTCACAAATGATCGTATTTTACTAGAGATTCTGTTTGGGATTCAGATGTGCATTCGGACAGCAATCCCTTTCAAGAAATGATACGTTCTGGATGAGGTCAAAGGTGCTGGAACACTGTATCTAGGATGTGTTTGCAGAGACTGTGTGTCTCCTGCTTCAACGCAGTGATAAACAGATGTGCTCCTTTAATTTATTGGTACATGCCCAGGGCAGTAAGCAGTCTGAGGATTTATTTCCAGATGGCATAGAGCAGTGAAGCAGTGAAGTAGTGCAAAACACTGGATCATTATATTATTAGAATCTATTCTACTTAAATTATTACATTATACTCAATTTGAGTTCATTTTAAAAAGTAAAAGGTAATGAAAGGAATGCATTTTCATAAGAAAGATAATACCGATATGCATGTGATAATCTTCCTTATATCATGTAGTGCGTCATTTGGACACTTTGTGGGCTTGAAATACAAAGAAAATCTTGTTCTATGGTACAAGATAAATACAAAACTTAAGCTTTTATTTTAATTAGATTTGTTTATAAAGCATAAGCAATCATTTATTACATTAATATATGTGAAAATAACATTTTAGCATCATATGTTTAGTATATTTAGTCCCTAATGCCAAAAGAAATGATCATTTGTTTAACATGCACAGGTCTGTCTCAAAGGATGCAGTACTCCTGAAGGGTCTCAAACCCTACATTTTGGATGCCTAGCTGTATCCCTCACATGTGGCACCTCAGAATGACTTCTAACCTTACCTGTGGTGTATTCAGTCCCTATTGCTCAATGCACGGTGTACATACTGCATACATGTGTCTTGAGAATGAGGAATGGGCCCCTGAGACAGTCATTTGCCTGTTTCACAAACAGGGACCTGGACCTAGACTTGGCCCGTACGGGGCTCAAACCCACGACCTTGGCGTTATTAGCACCACACTTTAACCAACTGAGCTAACCGGCCTCACGACAGTGCTCCTCTCTGTGTTGCAAAAAATCAAACTCAGGGAATTTTGTCCTCCTTTGAATAGAAAGCTGTGTAATTCAGTGTACGGGCTTTCTCGTGCAGTTTCATGGTTCTTGTAACCCAAATCCTACACTGGCCTGAAGTGCCCCCCCATTTCACAGCATTTTTCAGCTGATTTAAAATGTACCTAAAGGAGAAGCATTATTGAAGACCATCAATTACCAAGAGCTTTTGTCAAAGGTTTTGGTGGTCATTTTGAATGACCACAGAGCGCTGTGACCTCGGTTTTACATCTCATCCAAAAGACAGCGCCCTTTTACAACACAGCATCTCCGTCACTATATTGGGGCATTGGGACCCGCACAGACCTCAGGGTGAGCGCCCCCCCGCCGGCACCATTAACACCGCTTCCAGCTGGAAGCTTTGTTTTTCCCTGTAGCTCATCCTCATCCAGGTACTGACCTGGCTCACACCTGCTTAGCTTCAGTGGGTTTTCAGTTGCGAGTTGCAAGGGGATGCAAGTGATGGAGCCGCTCGCTGCAAAAGCCACTGCATTGGCCGGGAATCAAACCCGAGCCTCCCGCGTGGCAGGTGAGAATTCTACCACTGAACCACCAATGCTCAGTGCCTGAGCCTTCAAAAAAGACGCTTTTTTGGTGCTCTGTGCAAAACGCGTCGACATCTGCTTCCAGCTGCAAAATGCCATTTGCGGACGCTGAAGAACTTATTTCCAAGGCAGCGGGTACAAGCGATTGGGCGTTTTAAAACCACCAGGAACAGCAAAGAGGCGCGCTTCTTTGCTTGTGCCGAAACACACCGACTGAAGGCGGACAACGTAGTCGGCAGGATTGGAACCTGTGCGGGGAGACCCCAATGGATTTCTAGTCCATCGCCTTAACCACTCAGCCACGACTACAGCAAGCCCCACTGCCGCTGCGTTCTTGCTACAATCTTACCTGGATCGCGAGGCGCCGGCGGAAGGCAAAATACAAGCCTTGCAGACAGACACGCCTCAGAGGACTTAAGGGTGGCTTCATGTCGGAATGATAAAGTCTCCCCGTCTGGACATGAAAATGCCACTTTGTTACACACAAAAAAAGAATCAACAACAGAGAAATGCCCACAAGCATTTGAAAAGCCGCACCACGTCGCACTTGAAATAGCTCTTACATTAGTGGTAGACACAGGAATCGCCTTTTTATTTACGCTCTTACCAACGCGATGGAAAGCAAAACAAAGCAAAGCAGAGCAAAACAAAACGAACAAACGAAAACCCTCACGTCCTGCACTTGCATATAACCCCGTTACGTGCCCAAGCGGTATTGTACGTCATCCTAGCACTGCACCCCGGGTCGTACGGTATATGGGAACGAGCACACGCCACGAATCGTCTCGAATCACTCCCTACAGCTGTAAGGCGCCTTGAAGCGTGCACCCCCAACATTCTTCTTTGCGCATCTGTGAAAGGTAAACTCTTGAGCAAACTCTGAACCAGCTCTAAGGAAACTAATCCGATTAGACGTTACTTTGACTCATCTTCTTACGCTCAGTGCCGGATTGCTCAAACTCCAGCTAGGGTTAGGGTTAGCATTCCCACGCTACTTAGACACTTTGTTTACGCTCAGTGCTGGATTTTGGGAACTTCAGGACGAGTGGGAATTTTCTCCTATCTGTCCATTCTGTTTTGTTTTGGAGACTCTTGGCTGCCTATGTTGTTCAGTGCACCGTGAAGGAAACATTTTCCAAAACTGTGTCAGCTCAAAAGTTGTAAGAAAACCTCTCCAGGTGCTTTAACTCTCTTCATTTTTGTCATTTAATGTGACACTCGATGTATAACTGGAGCCTCACATATGCAAATGGTGAGGCTCCAGTTCGACACCCAGTTCCACACCACTTTACAGTATATGACAAAAGCATGGCAGACTGTGCCGGACCAGCTGGTAACTTCCGCTTATTTTGACCATATTAAACATTGGAAATCTTCCCACTTGCATTTGTGACACTTGATTTTGGCTCCACCTAAGACACTCTTAAATCTTCAAACACTTTTCTCTTCTCCCGCAACACACTTGTCTGTCGGCACTATGTGGCAGCGTTGCATGACAACCCATCTCACCACGGAAAGGAACCTAACAGCTTTGGTAAGAGAGTAGAATTACCTGAAGAACTGCTTTCCATGGAAGCAGGACCAAGCGATGTAGCATTTTTATAGTACCAGGAAAGGAGAAGCGGCACTTCGCCTTTGCCGCACAGGCACAAGGTGACGTGCGGCAGACGCCGTAGTCGGCAGGATTCGAACCTGAGCGGGGAGTCCCCAATGGATTTCAAATCCATCGCCTTAACTACTCGGCCACGACTACAGCGAGCTCGCCGCCGCCGCATTCCTCCTATAATCTAACACGGAGTGCGAGGTGGCTGCGGAAACCTTTTTAAAGTCGCTCTCTGTTAAAAAAAAAACCTTTCACAAGATACATGCCGGCAGACAGACACGCCTCAGAGGGTTTAAGGCTGGCTTCACGTTCAAATGATAAAGTCTCCCCGTCCGGATGTCAAAATGCAACTTTGGCAGACAGAAAAAACATCAACAAACCACAAATGTGGACAAGGATTTTACAAGCTGCACCACACTGCACTTTCAAAAGCATTTACATTCGTGTTAGACGCAGGAATTGTCTTTGTTTTGCGCGCTTACGAACGCCATAGAAAACGAAACAAAACAAAAGCCCTCAGCTCCTGTACTTGATTATAACGCCGTTACGTGTCGAAGCAGGAATTTACGTCATCTTACCACTGCAACATGGGGAATAGAGGGAAATGAACACACGCTACGAATCGTCTCAATCACTCCCTAGAGTCGTAAGGCACATTGAAGGGTGCACCCCCATCATTAATCGTTGGGCCTCTGTAAAAGGAAAGCTGTTGAGCAGTCTTTGAAACAGCTCGGATGAAACACTTGATTGCTTCCATGTGCATCTGGAGCCCACTTCTTATTTTCACTTCACGCCGCCCAAAGCATTTCTAAAACAGGAGATTCGCGTTTGGGAATGCGCCCTGCCCTACAAATAAAACAGGTCTACGGGTCTGAAACCTGCTCCACGGAAAACAGTTCTGTTGCGCTTTTGATCAAAGGGAGATTCTCTGTTCTTACTTTTTGATTACATAACACCCAAAGGGGCTTCTTTGGAGCTGGATTCCAACCAGCATCCTAAAGTTTCTTGGCGGTATCCTTTACAGTCCTCTGTTCGGTCGACAAGGAACAGAAGGGGGCAGCTTTCCTCACACATACAGTGCAATGTACTGTAGTGTTCCCCTTCATTGAATTCGCAGTTCTGCATCAGACCTCTAACTCGTTTCCTTAGCTTGGATTTAAGCCACGAAGCAGGCTTCTACTGTATAAACGTCTAGAGGAATCACAAACTATTTGAGAGGCCATCATCCCAGGGGGAACTGACAAAGTCTATCCCTAAACACCTAGCGCAGTCTCTCGAGAGACTGTCAAAAATCGCTTTCTCCGTTTGTGCTGCAAGTAAGTGAAAACGCGGTCTCAACCCAGAGCCACTTGGCAGCAGCGGCACGTAAATACTGTTACTACCACTGCTCGATACCAACGTTAGCCTACTATACCATGTTCAGCCACCGCTAGAAAATGTAAGGCTCTAGTACTGGAGCAAACAAAAGGAGAGCCAACGTCAAACGTAGAGAGCGACGAGGATGGGATTCGAACCCATGCGTGCAGAGCACAATGGATTAGCAGTCCATCGCCTTAACCACTCGGCCACCTCGTCGATGAAACTGGGCTGTCCAGACATGGGTTGGCGCGCTCCAGATGATCTTTTTCTTTTTTTTCCCTCGTACTCAAGGGTCCTTTTCCTGTTCCACATGCGATTTCAACATTTTCCTTGGGAGATGTCAAGCCAGCAAGCCACTGCTGTGGTTCAGTGGCCATTGTGGAGTTCAGTGGCCCTGTTGTACACAGAAAGCACATTGAGCTCCTTGGACATGAAAAGTTCCAGATAAAAGCCATTTGTCATCCTTTCTCTTGGTGTCGATGTTGCTATTGTATGTAAAGGTGGCAACTTGCTCAGCGAGCAGGCGGAGCACACACCGAATGCAGATGTGTCTGAGTGGTGTGTCCAAGTGGCTGCAAAAGGACAACACTACCGGGGCGCCGTTGCTTAGTTGGTTAAAGCGCTTGTCTCTTAAACAGGAGATCCTGAGTCCGAATCCCAGTGGTGCCTTCTTTGTTCTGTCTTCTCGAACAGAACTGGTCCTTACAGACAACCGCCTACGGCTAGACTTAATTAAATGCAAGTATTCATTTCCTGTCTTTAACGCGACTTGTTTTTCTTAAAATGGATGGAACTTGCAAAACATGAAATACAAACATTGCTAATCAGCGCTAGCGGCTGGCAAAAAAAAAGAAGTCAGCAATGTTTTTTTTCTTTAACCTTAACCCTGCTAATGGAGAAGAGTTAAACGACCGAGTCTATGCAGCTTAAACGGTGCTCATGTCGGGTTCTTAGCTGAAAGGGTGGTAAATCACGCTCACCCCAGTCCTTAATCTTTTAAAAGGATACAATATTGAACCTAGTCGCCACATCACATACATCCTGTTCAACGATAAAAAAGTGACATCTATCCTCGATCCAGAGTAAATCCCACGATGAGGGCATATTTTTTTCCACTTTACCATGAGTCGGGCTCAGCTGCACAGAGGCAAGAGCAGAGCAATGAGGTCACAGGGACAGGGGAGTCACACGCTGGCGGTTTGAACACGCGGAAGATCACTGAGGGATCCACAGTATATGGACCCTCCGTGCGCCATCAGTCCACACTCCGGACTCTGAATCCTGCCATCCGAGTTAAGATCTCGGCGGAACCTGAGGCACAGTTCCTTCTTAAAACGTAATCTGGTGAGCATTTCTAGAATCGTACTTGTATAGATGCAGCCTTTAATGTGTTGCTGGGTTAAAATTGATGACTTCTTGAACTTCAGTAGGCAACTGCCCTCTTGATTTCGGATTTAATTTCTTTATTACAGGGGCGCTTTTATGAAGACAGAGTCATGTTCAGGTACTTTGCTTGATGGAGGAAGCATATTTCGGACTCTGTGATCTGCTCACCTGGAAAGGTCTGCTGTACTACTACAAGAGAGAAGTAGAGTCTGGAAGAATGGACAATTTTATGATGCTTTGGAAGATAATGTTTTTTTTTTCTTTGAAATCGAAATGAATCAGAATATCAGTGCAAAAGACAAACTCTTGGTTTGGTTTAAAGAGATATGGTTTTAAAACAGACAAAATGTAGAAAACAGGTGTTTCTCACTTTTGGAAAAGAATGGACCGGGGGTAATATTTTACTAGGTGCAGTACTCATCTCACTGGGTTACAGTCCTGCAGTGTCACACCAGGGCCAGTGGCGCAATGGATAACGCGTCTGACTACGGATCAGGAGATTGCAGGTTCGACTCCTGCCTGGCTCGGGTCGTTTTTAAACACATCGGGCTACTCCCTAAGTAGTCTGTGCTACTTACTGCATTGTAATCGTACCCAGTAAGATATTTCCTTCATGTAAATGAACTGCACCTGACAGCTTTAGAAAAACACCTGGGCTCAGTACGGTGCTGAGAGCTTAGCGTTGCTGTTCTAATTAGCACGCACTGCATCGGCTATGAGCCCGAACCTTTCAATTATTCCGATCAGTAAGTCAACACGTAGTCCACATGAACGGTAGAAATATTCTCTTGTCTGTCTCTTGTTTGTATAGAACTGAATGTCCCTGACAATGTACTGTTAGTTTTAATTGAAGAACGGCATTTGTGTTCAAATATACCAGACAAGTTTATGTAACTGCTCATGCGACACTCAGTTGTAATTAGTCAAGAAAAAAAAGTCGAACAACAGCTGCGGGTTTGATTCTGAACGTATGAGATTGCAGCGCCTTTTACTTCCATTGACAAATGATAGAGATTCGAAGAGAGATCCTTCAGACCAGCAAGCAAACCCACGGCTTTTTCGGTTTTCTATCTAGGCAACGTTGGTGTCTGCAATAGCATACATGAAAGCGTGATGCAATTTCTGTGGCTACATTTGTTGCACGTCATGCACAGTAAGAGTGTTTCTAACACCAAATAAAAAGTCAACAATTAGCGATCACGCCTTCTCCTCAGTTAACCCACTGAAACCCTTGCTGTTAACAGTTCTTTACTGCGTGCTTTACCAGCACCTACATATCGTGTCGGTTCTTTCAGCTTTATTCATTAGGTTTTCAAAGGCATAAGTAGAGCACCAGAGGTGCGAACGCAAAATGTGTGGTTATCTGAAGAATTGCTTCCCATGGCGGCGGGTCCAAGTGATTTCGCGTTGTTATAGTACCAGGAAAGGAGAAGCGGCACTTCACTTCTGCCGCGCAGGCACAAGGCGACGTGCGGCAGACGCCGGAGTCGGCAGGTTTCGAACCTGCGCGGGGAAGCCCCAACGCATTTCGAGCCCATCGCCTTAACCACTCGACCACGACAAAAGCGAGCCCACCACCGCCGCATTCCTCCTATAATCTAACACGGACTGCGAGGTGGCTGCGGAAACCTTTTTAAAGTTGCTCTCCGTTAAAAAAAATACCTTTCACAAGATTTGTGCCGGCAGACAGACACGCCTCAGAGGGTTTAAGGCTGGCTTCACGTTCAAATGATAAAGTCCCCCAGTCCGGATGTCAAAATGCAACTTTGGCAGACAGAAAAAACATCAACAAACCAAAAATGTGGACAAGGATTTTACAAGCTGCACCACACTGCACTTTCAAAAGCATTTACATTCGTGTTAGACGCAGGAATTGCCTTTGATTTCCGCGCTTACGAACGCCATGGAAAACGAAACAAAACTAAAGCCCTCAGCTCCTGCACTTGATTATAATCCCGTTACGTGTCGAAGCAGGAATTTACGTCATCTTACCACTGCAACACGGGGAATAGAGATGTAACGCAACGGGGGCTCAGGCGGGCGCCCTTGCCGCATCTGGTCGGCCCCATCCCGACTGGAGGCTCAAACCTGGGACTTCCGCGTCTCTCTGCAGCGACCTAGCCCCGTGAGCTAAAGAGAGATCTCTCCACAGCCCAGTAGCTGTGGTCCTGCTATCACAGGGAAGGGCGGTGACGTCACCCGCTCTTGTACGCCGGCTCTTACACAGTGCCTGTCGGCCGTAAGCGTTACAGAGGGAAATGAGCACAAGCTACGAATTGTCTCTAATCAGTCCCTACAGTTGTAAGACGCCTGGAAGCGTGCACCCCCATCATTAATCTTTGCGCATCTGTGCAAGGTAAACTCTGGAGCAGTCTCTGAAACGGCTCAAAGGAAACACGTGATTGATTCCATGAGCATCTGGGGTTCATTTCTTATTTACATTTAATTCAAGGGAAAGGCTTGGGTCAGTTTCAGACGGCCTCCAACAGCGAGATTCAAGCGCCCCACCTTCAGCCCAATCTGCGCCGCCAGAACGCCAACGGCTCCTCTGGTCTTTGGGGTGCGGTTGTGACCCCTTAACCTAAAGTGTTGGTGGCAGACAAATGGAGACTAACAGGTGATGTCCTAGGACATGACTACATTGTGACACTCGGTGGGGATGGTGACCATTGCTTGGAAAAGAGTGCGAGGCCCCTTTAGAAAAACATTTTGTTAACAGGCATTCTGCCTCAGCCTAAACACCTATAGCTTGCAAAGCGCATGCTATTAGACAGGCACCTCTGCAAGACCTTAAGAGTCTCTTAAACTAGTGATAGTAAGGTGTTCCCAATGGGCGATGTTTGGCTTTCAAATCATCTCTCTGTGGAAGCGCCGAGATGCAGCTGTTTAAGGCTTAGAAGCAGCTGACTGTTTCACTACCTAGCTGATTACTGTCAGTCAGGGAGCTCAGAGGTGAAAAGCCTGTCTGAGAGACAATTCGCCGTCGATCAGTTCAATATGTTCCGTACCAGCTCGGCGCACCTGAGATCATCTTGGTAGCCGTGTAGCTCAGATGAGTGAGAGCGTGTGTGTGTGTACCACCGTGATTGGATGCCGGTCCTTCTCAGGTCACAGTAAACCTTCTGCTGCCTAACTTTCCTAATTTTGGGGATCCCTTTGAAAAAGCAAAGGAAAAAAAAAACTGGCTCTTCATCAGCGTGATCGACCCAACCCAGTGTGCCCCAGTGGCCTAATGGATAAGGCACTGGCCTCCTAAGCCAGGGATTGTGGGTTCGAGTCCCATCTGGGGTGCTACTGTCCCTTTTTGAGCGTACAAATGTCCTTTTGATTTGCAAAGCTGCAACCCCACCTTACTCAGTGAGCGTCTCTGCTTTTCTCTCACATACAGTTGGGAGATGTCTTGCACTGAACGGCCTGCTTCAGATCACGCCACAGCACTTCAATGGGATTGGGGTCAGGACTCTTACTCGGCCATCCCAAAATACGGAATTTCTATTGTTTCAGCCACTCTGTTGTTGATGTACTCCTTTGTTTTTGTCATGCTGCATGACCCAGCGTCTTTCGAGTTTTAGATCACAGGCAGACACCCTGACATTCTGCTGTAGAATTTCCTGATACATCTTGGAATTCATCGGTCCCTCGATGATTGCAAGCCGTACAGCCTCCGCTATGCTTCCCAGGTGGGATGAGGTTTTGGAGTTGGTATGCAGTGTTTTGTTATCTCCAAACATAACGTTGTGCACATTTACCAACATGTTCAACTTTTGTCACTGTCCACAGAACATTGTTCCAGGAGTTGCTGTGGAACATCCATGTGGTCTTTAGCAAACTTGAGAGGGGCAGTGGTGGTTTTTTTGGGGGGGAGAGCAGTGGTTTCCTCCATGGTGACCTCGCATGATCACCACTCCTGTTCAGATTTCTTCTTATGGTGGACTCATAAACACAGACGTAAGACAAAGTCAACCACCTGTTCGCTAGATCCCATCCCCACTCAGCTAGTCAAAGATTCCCTCGAAGGACTGGCAGGACCTATAATTAGTATGATGAATGCATCGCTTGCGTCAGGCGTTGTACCTGATCAATTTAAGGTAGCGGTTGCTAGACCGCTCTTAAGAAGTCAAATTTGGATCAACAAGTTCTTAACAACTACAGGCCTGTCTCAAAGGTCCCATTTCAATCTAAAAGTCTTGGGAGAATAGTTGTTGCCCAACGTCAATCATATCTGGATTCAAATAATATACTTGAGAAATTTTAGTCTGGTTTCTGAAACTGCATTAACAAGAGTCGTAAATGATATTCTCTTAGCTACTGATGCAGGGAATGCAACAGTGCTTGTGCTTTGCTTCTAGATCTTAGAGCTGCCTTTGACACGGTTGACCTCTCTGTTTTGTTACACAGGCTTGAGTTTGAGGTTGGCTTATCTGGAACCGTCCTTCAGTGGTTTACTTCACATTTTACTCATCGTTTTCATTATGTTCAAATATCTAATAATTGTACTGCTTCATCAATGTCACCAGTTCAATTTGGGGTACCAGAAGATCAGTGCTGGGACCAATATTGCTCTCTCTCTCTACATGCTGCTGCTAGGTAGGATAATATGAAAAAATAATATGAACTTTCATTCATATGCTGATGACACTCAAATAAACATTTTGTTTACACCAAACGACAACTCTTCTATTATCAGTTTAGTTAAATGCATTAAGGAAGGAAATACTTGGATGTGTGAAAACTTTTTGTTACTCAACTCTGAGAAAAATGAGGATCTGTTGATCGGAGGCAACAATACTGATAGGACTACTATAACTTCAGCACTTAACTCAGAGGAATTAAACATCTGCCTCAAAGAGACAGCACGTAACCTTGTTGTGAAAGGCGCTATATAGAAATACATTGATTTGAATTGAATTGACAATGTAAAATGTTGTGTGTGTTGTTTGTTAAACAAGACTGTCTTTATTTATCAAAAAATAAAAGGAATTTGCTAGGAATGCAAACGTTAGGTTGCGCTTCTTCATGCTGCATCGTCGGCATGAGTGGAGCTTTTTAAACGTCTGTACTTACTGTGCCCCATAAGAAATCGTTTGTCCCCATTCAAAAGAGATTGTGCGATGTCCTGCAGTGTTCGCAAAGCAAACCTTTGACAGTTTGAAAAGAGGAATTTATTCTGCTTCCTGTGCGTGCAGTAGTTACAAAGTTGAACGTCTTTACACGATCTGCTGCAGTTTTCAGTAGGCGGGCTTTGTCAGAGGGCTTGGAAAAACGCACTGTGTTTCGGCTCGGGAAACATCATGAGAAGTGTCCTGCATGTTTTCTGTGTATAGCTGTCTTTTAACGCATACAGAATTCATTCGAAATCATTGATTTCTCCAATTAACAAGGTTCCCTTAAAGGATGAGTCAAAGTAACGTCTAATCGGATTAGTTTCCTTAGAGCTGGTTCAGAGTTTGCTCAAGAGTTTACCTTTCACAGATGCGCAAAGAAAAATGTTGGGGGTGCACGCTTCAAGGTGCCTTACAGCTGTAGGGAGTGATTCGAGACGATTTGTGGCGTGTGCTCGTTCCCATATACCGTACGCCCCGGGGTGCAGTGCTAAGATGAAGTACAATACCGCTTGGGCACGTAACGGCGTTACACGCAAGTGCGGGACGTGAGGCTTTTCGTTTGTTCATTTTGTTTTGCTCTGCTTTGCTTTGTTTCGTGGTCAAGAGGCGTAAGGTAAGTCGTAATCCAGGGAGAACACTGGTGGCAAACAGTCCGAGGTGAGAGGCGAGGTCCAAAGTCGAAAAGGCAGAAGGGGAGTCCAATATCCAGAATAAACGAGGTAATGGAAAAAACGCCAGGTAGAGCTCTCAAGGAGTAGACTCAATACCAGCGGGAAGCAAGTAAAGATGGTAAAAATAGCACTGCGTACCCCACGGTGGAGTGTGTGCAGGTGGGTTAACTCGTGCGGCGGCGTTTGTTAATAATCACCCTCTGCTGGTGCTGTTTAGATTGCTTAAGAGTTGGTCTTAACTGCCTGGCGGTCATGACAAGCTCCTCTTTAAGCTGTGGTTTAGTTTTGCATTCATGTGTTTCTAGAGCAGTTATTTATGGGGGTGGGTGGGTCCTTCACAGAGGCTCAGGACAAATCCCCTGCATGAAAGTCTACTGTGTGCGTTCAAACAGTCACAGGTCAAGAGCCAGGCAGGAGGACAATGGACAGATGAGCCAACGAACTAAAAATAAAAGAACAGATATGAAAAAGCCACCATTTTTTTCTTTTTGACATTTTCCGACTTTCATGCAAGCCAGGACAAAGTTGCTCGTAGCTACTTGTGGATTCAAATACTCTATCGAGTGCTTTGATGAGTTTTTGCAATTTGATTGTCGTCCTGTCAGCCTGTTTCTGTTTTTTTTTTTTCAATCTAGGGATGGAAAGTATGAGGGAAATGATGGAGCAATCAATAACCGCTCCGGAAAAATGGCAGAAAGAAATGGTCCGTCACTAAGGACATTTGTGAAGCAGAGGAGTGACATCACCACAAAGGCGACTTATTCTGCTGATCGTTTTGGTGAATAATGATTGAGGCGTGTTAAGAGAAAGGTAGCTGCGTCAGCATGCTTAGGCTGCAAAGGATAAAGCAAAGGTTTACTCCATGCTGAAAAGAGAAGAAAAGAAGCACAACGTTTCGACTGTGGAGCCTTCTGCACCATCTTCTTTAGCGATGGTGATGATGTTTACATTGGAAAAACTGAGACACGCATACTGGAGGGGCTTGAACCACCAACTTTTCAGCACCACAGAGTCTGACAGTCTTTTGTGCACCCTACATTTGCAGGTTTATGGTCAAAGAAAACAATCACTTGCGCTTCTTGCAGCCGGCAATCTTTTTCCACTGACAACCAAGAAATGGATTTCATCTTTCACAAGCTGTATGGATTTCTTCAAAAACAAGTTATTCCAGAAAGGAAATGAATTCTTGCATTAAACTGAACCAAGCTGTACATGTTTGTCTGAAATGAGACATTCGGCACAACAAGACACGGAGAGAGGCACCGCTGGTATTCAGACCCAGGATCGCCTGCTTACTAGGCGGGCACTTTAAGCCACTAGGGAACAGCGCCAGCGGAGCACCGCGCTTTTACAGACACTTGGACACATCTGCGTTCGGTGTGCACTTAACCTGCTCTCTGAGCCCGTTGCCTCCGTCCCATTTAATAGCAGAACTGACGCCAAGAGAAATGATGAGAAATGGCATTTATCGGGCACTTTTCATGTCCAAGGAGCTCAATGCCCTTGACACCTCCCCAAGGCGACAGAGCTGTGCATTCTTTAGCGACACCATTTTTTCTTTTGTTTAATTTCTATACTTATTGATAGAATAAAAACGATATGTCATGTACTGTAAGGGAAATGTCTCTTTTCATGGGGAAAGCTAGCACCAGCAAATGTTGTGTTTAGAAGAAGTGATTTAACATGACACGTGACCTAATTTACCGGAGCAAAAGCTCACCCAGCAAGCCCTGCTTTACTTCTACAGGAGAGAAGTACTGTAGAGTCTGCAAGATGTTCAGCTGGGTAGCTACGTCAGCATGCCTCGGCTGCAAAGGAACAAGTACTAGGTTTATTGCATGCTGAAAAGAGAAGAACGGAAACACAGCGTTTCGACTGTGAGGTCTTCTCACACCTGAAGAAGCCTCACACCTGTAAAAGGCTCCATGGTTTTCTTTCTTCTCTTTTCAACATGGAATACACCTATTGTCTGCAAGATGTGACAATTTCATGGTGTTTTGGAAGAAAACCTTTTTTCTTTGAATTCAAAATCAATCGGAATTTCAGCACGACACATCAACACTTTTTCTGTTTTAAGGAGATGATATTTTAAACCTGATAAAAATAGTAGGAAACACAAGTTTCTTGCTGTGAAAATTTAGATGGGGAAGTGTACTACTAGTAGCAGTGTAGAGCTCTCTGTGGTGGAGTGCAAGCGCATATTCTATGGGCCAGTGGCGTAATGGATAACGCGTCTGATTTCGGATCAGAAGATTGTAGGTTCGAGTCCTGCCTGGCTCGTGAGGCTTTTAAACCTCTCAGGTTCCTCGGTAACAGGTTGCCGTCATGTATATGAACTATAGAAAAGCATTTGCTACAACCCGTAAATTAGCACGCAAGTGCGGGCTGGTGAACACAGAACTGTATGGAGATCATCTCCAGCTCCGAGCTCAATTGCAATGAAAAAACATGCAGAACAGAACTGGAGAGCAGCTGAATTTGTGCTCGGTAGGGTGGGGAGGACTCAGCATTGCTATTGTTCTAATTGGCATGAACTGCAGGGGATCTGAATCAGAACATGTCAGTTAGTTCGATCATTGCGTCAATATGTAGGCCACGTTAATACAGAATTATTACTTTGTCTGTCTCGTCTTTGTATATAGCTGAATGTCCCTGACAATTTCATGTTAGTTTTTAAGAACGACATTGGTGCTAATAGATACACATATAGCATATAAGGAACACGTAAAAGTTTAGTCCATGCTGAAAAGATAAGAAAACCGCCACAACGTTTCATCTTGGAATAAATCTTTACTTGTTGTTTTGCAGCCTACCCATTCTGACCTAACTCCTCCCTTGAAATTCCCTAACAGATAAGGGTACGTAACGGCTCATGCGATGCTCAGTTGCAATTTGTCCCAAAACAAACAAGAACAGCAGCTGAGGGTTTGAGTTTGAACATGCACTGTATTAAAGCAGCTTTTATTTCCATTGATAAATGCTAGATATTCCTACAGAGATTCTCCAGGTGAGTAAGCGATTCCTGTTTCTGTTTCTATTTCTGTTTCATATATATATATACAGTATATATATATATGTTACATGTGTCTCTGCAATAGTACAAATGTGTTATACACTATCAGGGGCTGCTTTTTTGTGCACCTCATCTACAACAAGGGTTTTTTTTTCATTTATGTTTGTGGACCTTCACCATTTGAGGAAGTGAGTTAGATAAGAAAGTTACAGGTATGGTGAGCAATGACTGACAAAGGCACGTACTGCGTATTCCTTACAGAAGTGTAAGCAATTTGTTCTAAAAAACACCGGCTAAAGTCCAACATCGTTAGCAATCTTATTACTTAAACAGAATTAACATCAATAAACTGTAAGGTGCTGGTACATGCGAGTAGATTTGATCTTCTATTAAACAAAAATGCAATTACAGCTCTAAAAAGGTCAACCTAGACTTCTGGAACAGATCTGTTCAGGTCATCGCTGTTCCTCTGACCTTGTGAGTCTTTGGAATTTTAAAAGTGTATTTTGCTTGCCTTTCATGTGGTCTGTGTACAAGTCACTGTGGCGTATGCGGTCCTACACAGCCTTGCTATAGACGTGACGAGCCTCCGCTATGTTGCAATGGAGAACAGGTTCAGTACGGAGCTGCCGAGAAAATTCAGCTGGAAAGCTCGTTGCAGAAAAGCATCGGTATCTGTGTACAGCGGCAAAGCGTCCATCGTGGGTGCTGAAGAATCGATTTCACAGGCTGCGGGTCCAGGCGATTTAGAGTGTTAAAGGTCCCAGCGAAAACGAAACGGCGCTGGTCCTTTTACACGCACGCACGCAACCAAATGCAAAGGACGCCGTAGTCGGCAGGATTTGAACCTGCGCAGGGAGACCCCAACGGATTTCAAGTCCGTCACCTTAACCACTTGGCCACGACTACAGCGAGCGCCGCGGCCGCTGCCTTCTTGCTACAATCGAACAGGGAGTGCGAGGCGGCGGCGGCAGCGGAGGCAACTTTTTTCAAGTTCGCTCTCCGTTTAAGAAACCTTTTACGCCATACGTGCAAGCACACACACACACACCTTAGAGGACTTAAGGGTGGCTTCAAGTTGGAATGATAAAGTCTCCCCGTTCGGACATGAAAACAGAACGTTCTTAGACAGAAAGCAATCAACAACGGAGACATGTGGACGACGATTTTAGTCACTGCACTTTGAATAGCATTTTTGCTCCAGTTACAGGAGATGCACCAATGGCCCTTGACCTACGCTCTTACCAATGCCTTGAACATTCAAACAAAACAGCCCTCAAGTCCTGCGGTTTAATATAACGCTGTTACGTGTCGAGGCAGTATTTGACTCTGTCCTACCGTTGAGACACGGGGCGTATATGGAAACGAACACATGCTACGGATCGTCTCTAATCGGTCCCTACAGTTGGAAGGCTCCTTGAAGCGTGCACCCCCATCATTCATCTTTGCGCATCTGTGAAAGGTAGACTCTTGAGCAATGTTTGAGCCAGCTCTAAGGCAACTAGTGCTATTGGACAGAGACCTCTGGAAGATCCTAAGAGTCTCTTAACACCACTTCCAGCAGCAAGCTTAATTGTTCGCTGGAGGTCTCCCACCCAGGTACTGACCAGGCAAAGAATCACCACTACATTGAATGAGGAAGTTAATCCTGAAATCCAATTACATATCTCAAGGTAAGACAAATCCATAAGAACATGTCTTAGTATTACTTTGTTTACATTAGTATGGCACTGAGTTGGAGCTCCTCTTTAAGCTGTGGTTTAGTTTTGCATTCATGTGTTTCTAGAGCAGTTATTTATGGGGGTGGGTGGGTCCTTCACAGAGGCTCAGGACAAATCCCCCGCCTGAAAGTCTAATGTGTGCGTTCAGACAGTCACAGGTCAAGAGCCAGGCAGGAGGACAATGGACAGAAGAGCCAACGAACTAAAAATGAAAGAACAAATATGAAAAAGCCACCATCTTTTTCTTTTTGACATTTTCCGACTTTCATGCAAGCCAGGACAAAGTTGCTCGTAGCTACTTGTGGATTCAAATACTCTATCAAGTGCTTTGATGAGTTTTTGCAATTTGATTGTCGTCCTGTCAGCCTGTTTCTGTTTTTTTTTTTTCAATCTAGGGATGGAAAGTATGAGGGAAATGATGGAGCAATCAATAACCGCTCCGGAAAAATGGCAGAAAGAAATGGTCCGTCACTAAGGACATTTGTGAAGCAGAGGAGTGACATCACCACAAAGGCGACTTATTCTGCTGATCGTTTTGGTGAATAATGATTGAGGCGCGTTAAGAGAAAGGTAGCTGTGTCAGCATGCGTAGGCTGCAAAGGATCAAGCAAAGGTTTACTCCATGCTGAAAAGAGAAGAAAAGAAGCACAACGTTTCGACTGTGGAGCCTTCTGCGCCATCATCTTTAGCGGTGATGATGTTTACATTGGAAAAACTGAGACACGCATACTGGAGGGGCTTGAACCACCAACTTTTCAGCACCACAGAGTCTGACAGTCTTTTGTGCACCCTACATTTGCAGGTTTATGGTCAAAGAAAACAATCACTTGCGCTTCTTGCAGCCGGCAATCTTTTTCCACTGACAACCAAGAAATGGATTTCATCTTTCACAAGCTGTATGGATTTCTTCAAAAACAAGTTATTCCAGAAAGGAAATGAATTCTTGCATTAAACTGAACCAAGCTGTACATGTTTGTCTGAAATGAGACATTCGGCACAACAAGACACGGAGAGAGGCACCGCTGGTATTCAGACCCAGGATCGCCTGCTTACTAGGCGGGCACTTTAAGCCACTAGGGAACAGCGCCAGCGGAGCACCGCGCTTTTACAGACACTTGGACACATCTGCGTTCGGTGTGCACTTAACCTGCTCTCTGAGCCCGTTGCCTCCGTCCCATTTAATAGCAGAACTGACGCCAAGAGAAATGATGAGAAATGGCATTTATCGGGCACTTTTCATGTCCAAGGAGCTCAATGCCCTTGACACCTCCCCAAGGCGACAGAGCATTCTTTGGCGACAACATTTTTTCTTTTGTTTTATTTCTATACTTATTGATAGAAAAAAAACGATATGTCATGTACTGTAAGGGAAAT
Organism: Lepisosteus oculatus; assembly: GCF_040954835.1. Taxonomy (NCBI): domain Eukaryota; kingdom Metazoa; phylum Chordata; class Actinopteri; order Semionotiformes; family Lepisosteidae; genus Lepisosteus; species Lepisosteus oculatus. The sequence goes on from NW_027168171.1 coordinate 1,173,966, forward strand.
GTCTCTTTTCATGGGGAAAGCTAGCACCAGCAAATGTTGTGTTTAGAAGAATTGATTTAACATGACACGTGACCTAACATACCGGAGCAAAAGCTCACCCAGCAAGCCCTGCTTTACTTCTACAGGAGAGAAGTAGAGTCTGCAAGATGTTCAGCTGGGTAGCTATGTCAGCATTCCTCGGCTGCAAAGGAACAAGTAATAGGTTTATTGCATGCTGAAAAGAGAAGAAAGGAAACACAACGTTTCGGCCGTGAGGTCTTCTCACACCTGAAGAAGCCTCACACCTGTAAAAGGCTCCATTGTTTTCTTTTTTCTCTTTTCAACATGGAATACACCTATTGTCTGCAAGATGTGACAATTTCACGGTGTTTTGGAAGAAAACGTTTTTTCTTTGAATTCAAAATCAATCGGAATTTCAGCACGACACATCAACACTTTTTCTGTTTTAAGGAGATGATATTTTAAACCTGATAAAAATAGTAGGAAACACAAGTTTCTTGCTGTGAAAATTTAGATGGGGAGGTGTACTACTAGTAGCAGTGTAGAGCTCTCTGTGGTGGAGTGCAAGTGCATGTTCTATGGGCCAGTGGCGTAATGGATAACGCGTCTGACTTTGGATCAGAAGATTGTAGGTTCGAGTCCTGCCTGGCTCGTGAGGCTTTTAAACCTCTCAGGTTCCTCGGTAACAGGTTGCCGTCATGTATATGAACTATAGAAAAGCATCTGCCACAACCCGTAAATTAGCACGCAAGTGCGGGCTGGTGAACACAGAACTGTATGGAGATCATCTCCAGCTCCGAGCTCAATTGCAATGAAAAAACATGCAGAACAGAACTGGAGAGCAGCTGAATTTGTGCTCAGTAGGGTGGGGAGGACTCAGCATTGCTATTGTTCTAATTGGCATGAACTGCAGGGGATCTGAATCAGAACATGTCAGTTAGTTCGATCATTGCGTCAATATGTAGGCCACGTTAATACAGAATTATTACTTTGTCTGTCTCGTCTTTGTATATAGCTGAATGTCCCTGACAATTTCATGTTAGTTTTTAAGAACGACATTGGTGCTAATATATACATATATAGCATATAAGGAACACGTAAAAGTTTAGTCCATGCTGAAAAGATAAGAAAACCGCCACAACGTTTCATCTTGGAATAAATCTTTACTTGTTGTTTTGCAGCCTACCCATTCTGACCTAACTCCTCCCTTGAAATTGCCAAACAGATAAGGGTACGTAACGGCTCATGCGATGCTCAGTTGCAATTTGTCCCAAAACAAACAAGAACAGCAGCTGAGGGTTTGAGTTTGAACATGCACTGTATTAAAGCAGCTTTTATTTCCATTGATAAATGCTATATATTCCTACAGAGATTCTCCAGGTGAGTAAGCGATTCCTGTTTCTGTTTCTATTTCTGTTTCATATATATATACAGTATATATACAGTATTGTACTATTATTATATAATTCGTTACACTGTGGCTGTGTTGTGTGTGTTAAGCTGCTGTTGCACTGCAATTTCCCTCACGGGATCAATAAAGTATCTATCTATAAGAAGACATTACCAACAACGACCACAAGATGGAGATATTGTCTAGACATTACCAACAACGACCACAAGATGGAGATATTGTCCAAAGAGGCAAGAAGGGCAAAGCCGCGATAAGGTAAAATCATTTTTTGTAAGAGATTGGTGTCAGAATGCACATCCGTATCCCAAACAGAATCTCTAGTAAAATATGATCATTTGTGAAACAGGCAAATGAGTGTCTGCTACAATATGATTGCTACAGATGCAGCCATTCAAAATGTGCGGGCGATACTGCATTATTTTCCGGTACGCTGTACGCAGTCTACCGCGAGTTACCGGTAAATACCGCTAGCAAAATAATAGTATCCGGAATTTCCGCAAGGTGGAGCTAATAAAGCTCAACTTCTCATGTTTGAGCTGTAGCCATCAAAGTCTTTAATGAAGATATTACTAATAGTATTAATAATAAATGACCTTGGACAAGCTGTAAACTCAAAGTATTGCCCTGGTCCACATTATTTTTTTCACTGACCTTCTTTGTAAAAGTAACACCACAGCATTTCGCAATCACGCATTTTTTTCCAATCATGCAAAGTACAGTAATTTTTGAGAATCGATTCACCATGCCTTTCACATGCTCATAAAAGAGATTGATTTAGGAACATAAACATATTACCGTATGCAAACTGTACTGTATACAGTTTGTATATGTATATGTATATGTATATTTAATGTCTTAACTGTGCCCGTTTAAGTATTGAATATTTATATGGAATTTTACCACTGAAGGGAAATCTTAGTGCCTGAGCATAAAAAGAATAGGAGCGTAATGCAACGCGTGTGAAGGCCATAAACGATATTAATTTTGGAACATAAACATACAGTATATGGCTGGTCTCGGTACTTTAAAGAAAACATACACGAAACATGGTTTCATTATGACCAGAATCGGTCTTGAGATATTTTTAACTTGATTTACAGTATTTGAGAGGTATGTCTTGACACCGATACTACGTAAATACTCCTCACGTATATGTTTCTAGGTTTATATTATGCATTTCATACGGTCAAATTGCTTTTGAGCAACTGATAAGAAGCGCGAAACGGTATGCCCAGGGCGTTTTAGTTTTTGTTTTGTTTTAATGCAGTGCAGTGGATTGATTAGAGATATCAAGTACATACAAGTCATTTTTTAAATGTTGTAGTTCGTCTTGTAAAAATGTTACGAGTACATCATCTGTCAACAATTACACAGGTTCTGTTTCCATATTGCGGTTTTTGGTTACGTAATACTATTTTCTAATTTCACGTTGTGAATATATGATTTGGGCAAACAGAGCCGCAAAGAAGTACATTATGGGTTGTTGTTGTTTTTTTGCAGTTTTATCTAAAATAAGCGATGCTTAAACCTTTGTCTGATTCTTGTGAAACTATCCACACGACAGTTACCTAGGAGTTGACTTCAGTGATGTCACTGATGGGATGTTTCTAAAAATCCATCCTCTGTAAAACATCTTCTCTAGTTGTTCTGCATATGTATTCGCTAATGAAGCTGTGTGTTCTGAGCCTGGTTCTCTACATTTCTGTATGAACCAGCTTAGAGGGCTAAAGACAGCTTGTGTTTAAATTGAGTGTAAGGTAATTTATGCTTCTAAAGTCATGGTCAGCATTTATTATTGTACTGTGCTGTAAACTTCTTCTGTGCCTAATTACATTATTTTATAGTCGATAATGTTTCTGTAGTGCTTTTTCAGCCCTCAGCATGTGACTGCGCTGGTGGTGCTGTGGGTTAGGTTCCTGACTCCTATGGCACATGGTCTGTGGTTGAATCTCATGGAACTATGACTTTAATTTTTAACAAACATTTCTTTGAAAAAATGAAACATTTCCCTTGGTCAGAGATTAAATAAAATCTCACTCGCATCAAAACAAATTTATATTTCTAAATATCACAACATGATCGAATTTACGTCTTTTTAATAACAATGAATAGTCACCTATGCGTTACAAAATAAACATTTATATTGATTTGAATCGAGTTTTGATTTAAATCGTAAACGCGTGTTTAAAGGCGATATACTGTATAAAAGCGCTTATTCTTATGGAATGTGTTTGGCCGGGGATTCAAAAAAATTATTTTTTTTAATCGCGTATCTAAGGAAAATTGCAGTATAACTTTGTTCATGCACAAACAGTGGCATGTTACATTATAATTTGGGTGTCTCCTCTTGCCAGAAAGCTCTAAATTGGATTTTGAGTGCGGTTTTTGACTTTTTCTAAATTGCAACCCATAAATAAAGCTGATACAGTTTAGACTTACTGTATTCTAAACTGTATTACAACATCACATTGGACAATGCAACGTAAATTGCAAAAATGCACTTGGAATCTGTCCAAGCCCTACTACGAAAATTATTAAAACTGCGACACTTATCATTCATCTTTAAATAAACTTTATTTTATATAGCGTTTTAAGCGAATAGGTAATTAGATTGCTCATAAACCTAATCGCTTTTTCTACATAAACACAGCGTGATTGCTCTCTGAAAATGCTTTTTTCTTTATATTTAGGCTCAGATTTCAACTATAGATTGTATTATTATAAACTTTCTTGGAAAAATGTCTTTTATGTAAACCATGTTTGCTATTAATTCATTTAGGGCTAAAATACGTTCATTGTCTTCCAATCGAGTCGAGTTGACATTGGAAGCTTGCCACGCCCGGACTGTTACACCAACGCATTAGCATGTTGAAGCGATTTCATTGAGGAGGCCATCTACTAGTTAACACTGTACTTCCTACTTTGAAAACACCTGTGAAATTGGTTTAATTCGTCACAGCCAGCACTCCGGCAGAGAGGGGGGTTGTACTCGTTAATGTCTGATGACATACAAGTGGAAAGATTACAGATTTTAATCGTTTTTTTTCTGAACCAGGGAAAATCTGATCATGTTTCTCTATAACAATAATAAAAAACTTTATTTTAAATTATTTTACATATCCCGCTTGCACATCGCACGACTTTAATAAATCTATTCTTTATTAATACTAAATAAATAATACTAAAAATACTACAGCAAAGAGGTCACTTGATTTTTGGAATAATTCCAAATAGCACAATGATCCACTGGCATTCCTGAAGTCTGTTTAGTGCATAATCTTCCAAATACAATCACTAAGCAATTATAAGAATTATACCATCCTATTTCTTTGTGATGTCCTGTAAAAACTAAACCTATTTTTATAAGGCTTTTACTCAAAAGGTTTCCAAACACACAAAGCATTTGTGAAGTACTATAGTATTTCTAAAGGTTACTGGTACAACATCAATCATTAAAGCTTAACAATAAAGTTTAGATTGCTGACTATGGACTAACTACATTAACTAACTGCAATGCAACATTATACATTTTACAAGAATATCTGGTTGAAGTCTTGCATTTGTAGCCAATTTAATGCGAGAGAAATAAGCCAATTTAATTATTTCACAAAAAATAATGTAATATAAAATGGATGTTTTTAACTTTATTGTAGTGTTTTAGAAACTAATATGTCTTCAAAAATGGTTGTTTTTCACTCCTAGGAATGAAAGCTGTTGTTATATGATGTTTATTTTCAAATTTGGAAAAATCAAAGGATTCTAGCTTTCTCCCCTTGCAGGCATCGGACACAGAGAACCTCATGGTTTTCCTAAAAATCATTTTTTATGTTCCCTGGTGTTCCAAACTTAGTTTTAATTTGTTATTATGTTAAAAACAGGGTAATACATTTCTAATTGGACTATAAATAATGTCATATTGTCTGCTATAAAACTGATGTTTTCAACTCTATTGTAGAGATTCTAGAATCAACTAATAGAGAATTGAAATAAAAAAAGGGCATAAGAAAACATTACCAACAACGACCACAAGATGGAGATATTGTCTAGACATTACCAACAACGACCACAAGATGGAGATATTGTCCAAAAAGGCAAGAAGGGCAAAGCCGCGATAAGGTAAAATCATTTTTTGAAAGAGATTGCTGTCAGAATGCACAACTGAATCCCAAACAGAATCTCTAGTCAAATATGATCATTTGTGAAACAGGCAAATGAGTCTCTCAGGTGCCCATTGCTCATTTTCAGACACATTTATGCAATACTTTCACCATGCGTTGAGCAATAGGGATTAAAGATACCAGAGGTAAGGTTTAAAAGTGATTCTGAGGTGCAACACATCAGCAATACAGCTAGGCATCTGAAATGCGGGGTTTGAGAGCCCTTCAGGGAACACCGTACCCTAAAGGTACCAGAAGTCCAGTAGTATAAGCATTAAGTCACTGTCACCCCTGTTACAATGTGATTGCTACATATCTTCATTTCTTTGGTTTTTAAGGAGTAAGAGTGCAGGGGGTCTAAATCTGCGATCCAGTGTGTTGAAGTATTTCACAACATTACCTGTAGCCCGTATGGAAATAAATACTAATTCTGATTATTGCCCTGGGCATGTACCAATAAATCACTGAGCATATATATATATATCACTGTGTTGAAGCTAGAGACCTGTATGTAATATTATGGTGCTAAAATGTCATTTTCACATATATTAATGTAATAAATGATTGCTTATGCTTTATAAACAAATCTAATTAAAATAAATGATTAAGTTTTGTATTTATCTTGTACCATAGAACATGATTTTCTTTGTATTTCAAGCCCACAAAGTGTCCAAATGACGCACTACATGATATAAGGAAGATTATCACATGCATATCGGTATTATCTTTCTTATGAAAATGCATTCCTTTCATTACCTTTTACTTTTTAAAATGAACTCAAATTGTGTATAATGTAATAATTTAAGTAGAAGTGCTTCACTGCTCTATGCCGTCTGGAAATAAATCCTCAGACTACTTACTGCCCTGGGCATGTACCAATAAATTACAGGAGCACATCTATATATCACTGCGTTGAAGCAGGAGACACACAATCACTGCAAACACATCCTAAATACAGTGTTCTAGCACCTTTGACCTCATCCAGAACATATCATTTCTTGAAAGGGATTGCTGTCCGAATGCACATCTGAATCCCAAACAGAATCTCTAGTAAAATACGATCATTTGTGAAACAGGCAAATGACTGTCTCAGGGGCCCATTCCTCATTCTCAAGACACATGTATGCAGTACGTACACCATGCATTGAGCAATAGGGATTAAAGACACCACAGCTAAGGTTAGAAGTCATTCTGACTATATTCTAAAATATTGGACTCATATTCTTATGATGGCAGACATGATGCTGCGTTTAAAACCGGGGTTAATGGACATTATATGACTGTCAATTCTGTTTTGTTTTGGAGACTCTTGGCTGCCTATATGGTACACTGCAGCGTGAAGGAATTATTTTCCAAAACTGTGTCAGCTCAAAAGTTGTAAGAGAACCTCTCCAGCTGCTTTAACTCTCTTCATTTTTGTCATTTAATTGTCTGTCGGCCCTATGTGGCAGCGTTGCATGACAACCCCTCTCACCACGGAAAGGAACCTAACAGCTTTGGTAAGAGAGGAGAAAAGGACCTGGCCAGTAAGGGGCACGAACCCGTGACTTTGGCGTTATTAGCACCATGCTCTAACCAACTGAGCTAACCGGCCTCACAACAGTGGCTCTCTCTGTGCTGCAAAAAATCGAACTCAGGGAATTTCTTTTGCCCTCCTTTGAATAGAAAGCCATGTAATTCAGTGTACGGGCTTTCTCATGCAGTTTCATGGTTCTTGTAACCCAAATCCTACACTGGCCTGAAGTGCCCCCCATTTCACAGAATTTTTCAGCTGATTTAAAATGTACCTAAAGGAGAAGCATTATTGAAGACGATCAATTACCAAGAGCTTTTGTCAAAGGTTTTGGTGGTCATTTTTAATGACCACAGAGCGCTGTGACCTCGGTTTTACATCTCATCCAAAAGACAGCGCCCTTTTACAACACAGTGTCTCCGTCACTATGCTGGGGCATTGGGACCCGCACAGACCTCAGGGTGAGCGCCCCACCGCCGGCACCATTAACACCGCTTCCAGCTGGAAGCTTTGTTTTTCCCTGTAGCTCACCCTCATCCGGGTACTGACCTGGCTCACACCTGCTTAGCTTCAGTGGGTTTTCAGTTGCGAGTTGCAAGGGGATGCAAGTGATGGAGCAGCTCGCTGCAAAAGCCACTGCATTGGCCGGGAATCAAAGCCGAGCCTCCCGCGTGGCAGGCGAGAATTCTACCACTGAACCACCAACGCTCAGAACCCGGGCCTTCAAAAAAGACGCTTTTTTGGTGCTCTGTGCAAAAAGCGTCGACATCTGCTTCCAGCTGTAAAATGCCATTCGCGGACGCTGAAGAACTTATTTGCAAGGGAGCGGGTACAAGCAATTTGGCATTTTAAAACCACCAGGAACACCGAACAGGCGCGCTTCTTTGCTTGCGCCGAAACACAACGACAGGAGGTGGACAACGTAGTCGGCAGGATTCGAACCTCTTTCTGTCTATTATATACTAAATGTTCTCTTGTCTGTCTCTTGTTTGTATAGAACTGAATGTCCCTGACAATGTACTGTTAGTTTTAATTGAAGAACGGCATTTGTGTTCAAATATATCAGACAAGTTTACGTAACTGCTCATGCGACACTCAGTTGTAATTAGTCAAGAAATAAAGTCGAACAACAGCTGCGGGTTTGATTCTGAACGTATCAGATTGCAGCACCTTTTACTTCCATTGACAAATGATAGAGATTCGAAGAGAGATCCTTCAGACCAGCAAGCAAACCCACGGCTATTTCGGTTTTCTATCTAGGCAACGTTGGTGTCTGCAATAGCATACATGAAAGCGTGATGCAATTTCTGTGGCTAAATTTGTTGCACGTCATGCACAGTAAGAGTGTTTCTAACACCAAATAAAAAGTCAACAATTAGCGATCACGCCTTCTCCTCAGTTAACCCACTGAAACCCTTGCTGTTAACAGTTCTTTAATGCATGCTTTACGAGCACCTACATATTGTGTCGGTTCTTTCAGTTTTATTCATTAGGTTTTCAAAGGCATAAGTAGAACACCAGAGGTGCGAACGCAAGATGTGTGGTTATCTGAAGAACTCATTTCCATGGCAGCGGGGCCAAGCTATTTAGTGTTTTTATAGTACCAGGGAAGGAGAAGCGGCACTTCACCTTTGCCGCGCAGGCACAAGGAGACGTGCGGCAGACGCCGTAGTCGGCAAGATTTGAACCTGCATGGGGAGTCCCCAACGGATTTCGAGTCCATCGCCTTAACCACTCGGCCACGACTACAGCGAGTTCACCATCGCCGCATTCCTCCTTTAATCTAACACGGAGTGCGACGTGGCTGCGGAAACCTTTTCAAAGTCGCTCTCCGTTAAAAAAAAATAATACCTTTGACAAAATACGTGCCGGCAGACAGACACGCCTCAGAGGGTTTAAGGGTGGCTTCATGTCGGAATGATAAAGTCTCCCCGTCCGGACATGAAAATGCCACTTTGTTACACACAAAAAAAGAATCAACAACAGAGAAATGCCCACAAGCATTTGAAAAGCCGCACCACGTCGCACTTGAAATAGCTCTTACATTAGTGGTAGACACAGGAATCGCATTTTTATTTACGCTCTTACCAACGCGATGGAAAGCAAAACAAAGCAAAGCAGAGCAAAACAAAACGAACAAACGAAAACCCTGCACATAACGCCGTTACGTGCCCAAGTGGTATTGTACGTCATTCTAGCACTGCACCCCGGGGCGTACGGTACATGGGAACGAGCACACGCCACAAATCGTCTCGAATCACTCCCTACAGCTGTAAGGCGCCTTGAAGCGTGCACCCCCAACATTCTTCTTTGCGCATCTGTGAAAGGTAAACTCTTGAGCAAACTCTGAACCAGCTCTAAGGAAACTAATCCGATTAGACGTAACTTTGACTCATCTTTTTGCGCTCAGTGCTGGATTGCTCAAACTCCAGCTAGGGTTAGGGTTAGCATTACCACCCTACTTAGACACTTTGTTTACGCTCAGTGCTGGATTTTGGGAACTTCAGGACGAGTGGGAATTTTCTCCTATCTGTCCATTCTGTTTTGTTTTGGAGACTCTTGGCTGCCTATGTTGTACAGTGCAGCGTGAAGGAAACATTTTCCAAAACTGTGTCAGCTCAAGAGTTGTAAGAAAACCTCTCCAGCTGCTACAACTCTCTTCATTTTTGTCATTTAATGTGACACTCGATGTATAACTGGAGCCTCACATATGCAAATGGTGCGGCTCCAGTTCGACACCCAGTTCGACACCACTTTACAGTATATGACAAAAGCATGGCAAACTGTGCCGGACCAGCAGATAACTTCCGCTTATTTTGACCATATTAAACATTGGAAATCTTCCCACTTGCATTTGTGACACTTGATTTTGGCTCCACCTAAGAAACTCTTAAATCTTCTAACACTTTTCTCTTCTCCCGCAACACACTTGTCTGTCGGCACTATGTGGAAGCGTTGCATGACAACCCATCTCACCACGGAAAGGAACCTAACAGCTTTGGTAAGAGAGTAGAATTACCTGAAGAACTGCTTTCCATGGAAGCAGGACCAAGCGATGTAGCATTTTTATAATACCAGGAAAGGAGAAGCGGCACTTCGCCTTTGCCACACAGGCACAAGGCGACGTGCAGCAGACGCCGTAGTCAGCAGGATTCGAACCTGAGCGGGGAGTCCTCAATGGATTTCAAGTCCATCGCCTTAACTACTCGGCCACAACTACAGTGAGCTCGCCGCCGCCGCATTCCTCCTCCGGAGTGCGAGGTGTCTGCGGAAACCTTTTTAAAGTCGCTCTCCGTTAAAAAAAAAATACCTTTCACAAGATACATGCCGGCAGACAGACACGCCTCAGAGGGTTTAAGGCTGGCTTCACGTTCAAATGATAAAGTCTCACCGTCCGGATGTCAAAATGCAACTTTGGCAGACAGAAAAAAAACATCAACAAACCACAAATGTGGACAAGGATTTTACAAGCTGCACCACACTGCACTTTCAAAAGCATTTACATTCGTGTTAGACGCAGGAATTGCCTTTGATTTGCGCGCTTACGAACGCCATACAAATAAAACAGGTCTACGGGTCTGAAACCTGCTCCACGGAAAACAGTTCTGTTGCGCTTTTGATCAAAGGGAGATTCTCTGTTCTTACTTTTTCATGACATAACACCCAAAGGGGCTTCTTTGGAGCTGGATTCCAACCAGCATCCTAAAGTTTCTTGGTCGTATCCTTTACAGTCCTCTGTTCGGTCGACATGGAACAGAAGGGGGCAGCTTTCCTCACACATACAGTGCAGTTCTGCATCAGACCTCTAACTCGTTTCCTTAGCTTGGATTTAAGCCACGAAGCAGGCTTCTACTGTATAAACGTCTAGAGGAATCACAAACTATTTGAGAGGCCATCATCCCAGGGGGAACTGACAAAGTCTATCCCTAAACACCTAGTGCAGTCTCTCGAGAGACTGTCAAAAATCGCTTTCTCCGTTTGTGCTGCAAGTAAGTGAAAATGCGGTCTCAACCCAGAGCCACTTGGCAGCAGCGGCACGTAAATACTGTTACTGCCACTGCTCGATACCGACGTTAGCCTACTATACCATGTTCAGCCACCGCTAGAAAATGTACAGCTCTAGTACTGGAGCAAACAGAAGGAGGGCCAACATCTAACAGGCACACGTGTCAGACATAGAGAGCGCCGAGGATGGGATTCGAACCCATGCGTGCAGAGCACAATGGATTAGCAGTCCATCGCCTTAACCACTCGGCCACCTCGTCAATGAAACTGGGCTGTCCAGACACGGGTTGGCACGCTCCAGATGATCTTTTTCTTTTTTTTCCCTCGTACTCGAGGGTCCTTTTCCTGTTCCACATGCGATTTCAACATTTTCCTTGGGAGATGTCAAGCCAGCAAGCCACTGCTGTGGTTCAGTGGCCAGTGTGGAGTTCAGTGGCCCTGTTGTACACAGAAAGCACATTGAGCTCCTTGGACATGAAAAGTTCCAGATAAAAGCCATTTGTCATCCTTTCTCTTGGTGTCGATGTTGCTATTGTATGTAAAGGTGGCAACTTGCTCAGCGAGCAGGCGGAGCACACACCGAATGCAGATGTGTCTGAGTGGTGTGTCCAAGTGGCTGCAAAAAAACAGTACTCCCGGGGCGCCGTGGCTTAGTTGGTTAAAGCGCCTGTCTAGTAAACAAGAAATCCTGGGTCCGAATCCCAGCGGTACCTTTTTTTGTGCTGTGTTCTCGAACAGAACTGGTCATTATGGACAACCGCATACGCCTAGACTTAATTAAATGCAAGTATTCATTTCCTGTCTTGAACGACTTGTTTTTCTTAAAATGGATGCAACTTGCAAAACATGAAATACAAACCTCGCTAATCAGCGCTCGCGGCTGGCAAAAAAAAAAGAAGTCAGCAATGTTTTTTTTCTTTAACCTTAACCCTGCTAATGGAGAAGAGTTAAACGACCGAGTCTATGCAGCTTAAACGGTGCTCACGTCGGGTTCTTAGCTGAAAGGGTGATAAATCCCGCTCACCCCAGTCCTTAATCTTTTAAAAGGATACAAAATTGAACCTAGTCGCCACATCACATACATCCTGTTCAACGATAAAAAGGTGACATCTATCCTCGATCCAGAGTAAATCCCACGTTGAGGGCATATTTTTTTCCACTTTACCATGAGTCGGGCTCGGCTGCACAGAGGCGAGAGCAGAGCAATGAGGTCACGGGGACAGGAGAGCCACACGCTGGCGGTTTAAACACGCGGAAGAAAACTGAGGGATCCACAGTATGTGGACCCTCCGTGCGCCATCAGTCCGCACTCCGGACTCTGAATCCTGCCATCCGAGTTAAGATCTCGGCGGAACCTGAGGCGCAGTTCTTTCTTAAAACGTAATCTGGTGAGCATTTCTAGAATCGTACTTGTATAGATGCAGCCTTTAATGTGTTGCTAGGTTAAAATTGATGACTTCTTGAACTTCAGTAGGCAACTGCCCTCTTGATTTTGGATTTAATTTCTTTATTACAGGGGCGCTTTTATGAAGACCGAGTCATGTTCAGGTACTTTGCTTGATGGAGGAAGCATATTTCGGACTCTGTGATCTGCTCACCTGGAAAGGTCTGCTGTACTACTACAAGAGAGAAGTAGAGTCTGGAAGAATGGACAATTTTATGATGCTTTGGAAGATAATGTTTTTTTTTTTCTTTGAAATTGAAATGAATCAGAATATCAGTGCAAAAGACAAACTCTTGGTTTGGTTTAAAGAGATATGGTTTTAAAACAGACAAAATGTAGAAAACAGGTGTTTCTCACTTTTGGAAGAGAATGGACCGGGGGTAATATTTTACAAGTTATATAATAGTAAAATATTATATAATAGGGGTAATAGTCGCGAGGGGCTTCAGCTTTTTCGTGCTTAATATGGTGCGCTGTGGCCACGGCAGATATGGGATCTATAAAAGCCGAAAATTCTCCGATCATTGCCTGACACAGCTCCTCAAAGCTATTACAGACCTCAGGTCCTTGTCTAGACATCCACTCGTGGACCGCTCGGCTGGTAGTTTTCCTTACTAACATAGCCTTTTCCTGTTCGGACGCTTCGGGCATAAACTGCAAAGTATATCTCAGCTCATCAATGTAGGTCTCCACATTATTCCCTGACACTGTCGGGTCAAACCTTTCTACATCTTTGGCTAACTGCCTCAGGGAGTGGAGGTTAATTTTTACAGTTTCTCCGTGGGCAGGGAGACGGCCGTGATCAGGAGCAGGGGGTCTATGCCTGAATTGAATCGCCCTTGCGTCTCGCGCAGGACTCGGCGATCTCCCCCATGCCGATCCGACCACAGACCCTGGCCGGGAGAAATCTCCTGGGTGAGCGCTCCGGGCTGCTAGGTGGGCTGGCATATAAGTGGGATCTAGCCTGTTTTGCTTCCAGTACGGCAGCATCTAACTCCTTTTGCCTTTCCTGGCTGAGCTCATTTAAACTCTCAATTTCTTTTTCTTTTTCTTTCAAGCTCGCTTCTAGGTCTCTCCTAGCTACCTCAGCCGCAGTTTCTCTAGCAGACAGGTCATCTAATTTACCTAAAACTTCCCTGAGTCTGTCTTCACTTTCCTCACTTTTCACTCTCTTTTCTCTGATTATATCCAACAACTCAACTTGCTCCGCCTTATATCTTTCTAGCTTTCCCTGAAGCGTTTGAAACTTTGTCAGCTCGGACAAAGACAGTTCCAGCTGTTTAGCTAGATTTAAGGCGAAACTAGATAGGACCTGAACTGCGTTCACAGACCCTCCTGTGTTAAGCTGGTTCGCTACCTTAGCTACTAAATCTACTTGCAGCTTCTCAATATCATCAAAGTTCAACTTTTCGATACCACTCCAGTAACCAGGATTGTCGTCGCTAGAAATAGTACTTATAAGCGACTCCACTTCAGACATTTTAGCAGCCATTGTCATTACGTCAGAGAAACTTTAAGAGTATTACTTTTTTTCCTTTTACCAAAATACAGTATGGAATCTAAACACCCGAGCAGATGGATTTCCAATCAGCACACGTTACACTAAACGCTAGAAAACAGGGGGATTTCTTTACGCAGTTATCAGCACACCCGGTATTCGCGTATAAAAGCCACGGTGCTGTGCTGAACTTGAACTCACAGCAACATCAGTTATTCTGTGCGATTGAGTCTCATTTCATTCTAAACTCGCCCACCCAGGGACGCCATTAAATGTAGTGGTTTGATGGGTTTACTGAGACACTTATTAATTGTAGCAGTAATCACGAGGTTGTTCGTTGGGGCTTTTAGAAAATCAATCGCCAGAACAACTAACAACGCACACACACGGGTTCAATACACGAGATACATTTATTAATATAAATTGTGCACCAAACATATACTAGTCTGCCTGGATACGAGCGGCAGACCTTACTGTGAGGGTTATCAATATACAAGATATATAATCTCGAAGAGATGCAAACACAAAGAGATACACAACAGAGAATATATGTCAATATATATCGTTCGGTTACCAAATCGCTAATCAGTGTTATTACCCATTGTTACTCTAAACTCGGAAGTAAATACATTACTCATGAATTAAATTGATAACAACTTGTGTTGAGGTACAATTGAATTCTCGAGACGCAATGTAGAACATGGGGTTAACTTATCCACTGTGTATGGATTTGGAATTTCCCGGCACGAACACCAAACCAGCTGACAAGCTCTGTTGCAGCCTCTGTTCCAGCGGTTGTCCAATGGGCGTTGTGTCGGCGTCCTCTGGCTACCAGCCAACCAGTCAAGGTGCAGCTCGGAGTAGGACGGGCGGAGGAATCTGACTGCGGCGCGCAGGGCAGTCGTTGCTCCGAGGGGATCCACCAGCAGTCCGGCTGGCTAGTAGAAAGTCTCTATGCACAGAGTGTGACCGCGAGTCCTCACAAGTCACTCTTTTGCCTGGGAAGAAACTGGTTCGTTCCCGGTCCAGCGCTGCTTCTGAATAAGCTATTCAGGTTGTCGACGAGGGTCCAACTGTAGGCTGCCGTTGATCAAACGGAGCATTCACGTTAGTAGAATTCTGAGTACGTACGGGATGCTTGGCCTCGCGCTTAGAACAAAGTCCAAGTCCCTATGCAGACAACAGCAGTTGTCACGTGATTGTCTCTGAGGATGCGCGAAAATGGCCAAGGAGAGCCCCGATCTGAGCTTGCGCTCCCTTTTTGACCAAGACACAGATGTGTGCTGATTGGTTGAGAGTTTGGCGGGCATTGGAGACCCACGTGGTATTACCACGCCCTGCCAGTCCCTGATTGGTTGGTCAAGGTGAGATATAAGTCACTTACTCTTGACACTTAAGAATGCAGTCCAGATGTCCATTCAGCACTCCCTAGACAGATAGGCGCCAATGGATGACCATTGATCATGATAGCCAGGCTTAGCTAAGTGCATCCCTGTCTGGGAGCTGTTCCCTATCAAAAGAAAACAACTTAAATCAGTCTGCATGAATACTTTCTCTGTGGCTGCACCACAGAGATGGGGGGTGAGATGGGGCTTCATTTAGGACAGCATACCAACGCTTAATTCTGTCTTATTAACAAGCATTGCCGCTACACTTGTATCCCAACTTTTGCAACTCGCAACTGAAAACCCACTGAAGCTAAGCAGGTGTGAGCCAGGTCAGTACCAGGATGAGGGTGAGCTACAGGGAAAAACAAAGCTTCCAGCTGGAAGTGGTGTTAATGGGCGCTCACTCTGAGGTCTGTACGGGTCCCAATGTCCCAATATAGTGACGGAGAAGCTGTGTTGGAAAAAGGGCGCTGTCTTTTGGATGAGATGTAAAACCGAGGTCATAGTGCTCTGTGGTCATTAAAAATGACCACCAAAACCTTTGACAAAAGCTCTTGGTAATTGATGGTCTTCAATAATGCTTCTCCTTTAGGTACATTTTAAATCAGCTGAAAAATGCTGTGAAATGGGGGGGCACTTCAGGCCAGTGTAGGATTTGGGTTACAAGAACTATGAAACTGCACGAGAAAGCCCGTACACTGAATTACACGGCTTTCTATTCAAAGGACAAAAGAAATTCCCTGAGCTTGATTTTTTGCAGCACAGAGAGGACCACTGTTGTGAGGTCGGTTAGCTCAGTTGGTTAGATGGTGGTGCTAGTAACGCCAAGGTTGCGGGTTTGAGCCGCGTACGGGCCAGGTCCTTTTCTCCTCTCTTACCAAAGCTGTTAGGTTCCTTTCCGTGGTGAGATGGGTTGTCATGCAACGCTGCCACATAGCGCCGACAGACAAGAGTGTTGCGGGAGAAGAGAAATGTGTTTGAAGATTTAAGAGTGTCTTAGGTGCAGCCAAAATCAAGTGTCACAAATGCAAGTGGTTGGATTTCCATTGTTTAATATGGTAAAAATAAGCGGAAGTAATCTGCCGGTCCGGCACAGTCTGCCATGCTTTTGTCATTTACTGTAAAGTGGTATTGAACTGGGTGTCGAACTGGAGACTCACCATTTGCATATGTGAGGCTCCAGTTATACATCGAGTGTCACATTAAATGACAAAAATGAAGAGAGTTAAAGCAGCTGGAGAGGTTTTCTTACAACTTTTGAGCTGACACAGTTTTGGAAAATGTTTCCTTCACGCTGCACTGTACAACATAGGCAGCCAAGAGTCTCCAAAACAAAACAGAATTGACAGATAGGAGAAAATTCCCACTCGTCCTGAAGTTCCCAAAATCAAGCACTGAGCGTAAACAAAGTGTCTAAGTAGCGTGGGAATGCTAACCCTAACCCTAGCGTAAAAAGATGAGTCAAAGTAACGTCTAATCGGATTAGTTTCCTTAGAGCTGGTTCAGAGTTTGCTGAAGAGTTTACCCAGTGGGCACTGATTCGTCAAATATACGTATATTCACGGCGAAAATACGGCTATACGTATATATACGTCGCCTCGACGTATAATCAAAGTCGAATTGCAACCGTAAAATCGACGACATTAATAAACGCATATATAACGTCGAAAACACATCTAACACAGTGCCTGAGGCTTTTTACTGTATGTATCGTGTGTGCCGCAACTAGGAGTATACGGCACTCTGCACAGTGTACGAAGTAAATTATTTTCGCAGTAATTAATTTACACGTGTATAATAAATATAGTAAATATAATAAATTAATTACTGCGAAAATTACTTCGTACACTGTGCAGAGTGCCGTATACTCCTAGGTAAGTTAGGTACATCTTTTTGCCCAAAACTGAAGGGGCGACATTCCTCCCTCCCCCCGTGATGCCAGGCCTGTCCCCATCCTATTCCATAATGTCATTATACTGTATATAATACCATACAACAGTGACCGATCCTTACTAACTGCATGCGTTAAAATTGCACATCAGCTCATAGCAGGGGGCACATAGCCGCGATGTATTATCAATGTTAAATTTCAACCATAATATCGACAACATTAATAAACGCATACGTTGAGAAAATATCGAACCCAGCATATTTTCCGGTTATATACCACAATGCATTGCTAGTATTCGTTGGTCACCATTTTGGACACGTTTTTCAAACGTAGAAGTATATCCGCAAATATCTCAGCAATCCTCTTTTGACGAGTAAGTATGAACAATAATAATACTATCTGAATACATACAGATCTTTCTTAATATTATTTTGATTAAAATAGTAAGTGAATAAGCAAAAAATGGCACATAAAATAGTGGAGCTTTTTAAACGTCTGTACTTACTGCGCCCCATAAGAAATCGTTTGTCCCCGTTCAAAAGAGGTTGTGCGATGTCCTGCAGCGTTCGCAAAGCAAACCTTTGACAGTTTGAAAAGAGGAATTTATTCTGCTTCCTGTGCGTGCAGTAGTTACAAAGTTGAACGTCTTTACACGATCTGCTGCAGTTTTCAGTGGGCGGGCGTTGTCAAATGGCTTGGAAAAACGCACTGTGTTTCGGCTCGGCAAACATCGTGAGCAGTGTCCTGCATGTTTTCTGTGTATAGCTGTCTTTTAACGCATACAGAATTCATTCGAAATGGGGAATGGTGTGAATGGGGAAGATGACACTAAATCGTTTTGCCGTTTCTCTATTCTTATTCTATGTTGTACTTTCAAACTTTGGGTACTCTTTAATTAGGACAGACTTTATTGCTCAACTTCTATGATGCAAGCCAAATTTTATACATTTATTTCAGCTTTGAGCTTAGTAAACCGTTCATTTTTTAGATTATACTAAAGAAGATATTAATCATCATTAATTTGGGAAGTAATATTATATAATTTTCTCCTAGCTGCGGTGCTGAAGTCCCGCCCTAAATCAGCAGAAAAAGAAATAAAGGAGCACGCAATGTGTTACTTGAAGAATGCATATGCAAGGCAGGGGGCCAGGAGATCTGGACACTGAAAATACTAGGTTTTTGGTTCTAACTGTTAGGACAATTACACAGGGTTTGCAAATAGTGGACAAAAATCGTCTTAACTTCCATTGTAATATTTTTTTTCTTGGAAATATAGAAGTTGTACATTTTAAAATGTATATTTGAATCAAAATGTGGTTTTGAGTTAGTGTGTTAATGTAATTAGTTTGTGTTTGCCGTTACTATACTGTATATTGCCATATTACCAGAATTTGTAGCTGAAGTTTAAGACTAGTTGTGTTTTTTATGATTATTGCCCATATGTTGATTGTTGATTGATTGTATACAATGTATAATTTGAAATACATATTTTTCAGGTGTGAATGTGTATTTTCAGAATAAATTTCTAAACCAAATCATTGGGTTGATTTACTAGTTTCTACACCTGTAAAACCTAACTTTGATGTATAATAGACCTCTACCCATATACGTATAATAGACCTCTAAAGTTATCCGTATAATAGACCTCTAACCATATACATATAATAGACCTCTAAAGTTATCCGTATAATAGACCTCTACCCATATACGTATAATAGACCTCTAAAGTTATCCGTATAATAGACCTCCAACCATATACGTAGAATAGTCCTCTAAAGTTATCCGGAACTCCTACCATATATGTATAATAGTCCTCTAAATTTATCCGTATAATAGAACTCCAACCATTTACGTATAATGAACATCTAATCATAGACGTATAATTGACGTATAACAATAGACGTATATTAGAATTTCATTCTAGACGAATTGCAGACCACATTTAGACGTCTAAGGTATGCGTTTAATAGACGTATATTATACGTCTTTTGCCCACTGGGTTACGTCTCAACAGAAACGCTCTTTAGCTCTTTCAGTGTTATGCAGAGAACAGCGTCTGTCGAGATCACTTTTGAGTCAGCGCGAAACGCCGTGTGCTGTCAGTTTGATTTCATATTGCTCGTAGCGGCGCCCGGCTTTTGTCTGTCAAACGTTAGGTTGCGCTTCTTCATGCTGCATCGACGGCATGAGTGGAGCTTTTTAAACGTCTGTACTTACTGCGCCCCATAAGAAATCGTTTGTCCCCGTTCAAAAGAGATTTTGCGATGTCCTGCAGCGTTCGCAAAGCAAACCTTTGACAGTTTGAAAAGAGGAATTTATTCTGCTTCCTGTGCGTGCAGTAGTTACAAAGTTAAACGTCTTTACACGATCTGCTGCAGTTTTCAGTGGGCGGGCTTTGTCAGATGGCTTGGAAAAACGCACTGTGTTTCGGCTCGGGAAACATCATGAGCAGTGTCCTGCATGTTTTCTGTGTATAGCTGTCTTTTGACGCATACAGAATTCATTCGAAATCATTGATTTCTCCAATTATCAAGGGTCCCTTAAAGGATGAGTCAAAGTAACGTCTAATCGGATTAGTTTCCTTAGAGCTGGTTCAGAGTTTGCTCAAGAGTTTACCTTTCACAGATGTGCAAAGAAGAATGTTGGGGGTGCACGCTTCAAGGTGCCTTACAGTGCGTTGTTTCCGACACAGTGTGGCCGGGTGTTTTCCGAGTTATCGCACGGATTGGGCACGCCCACAAGCCGAGAGCCGCAGGCGATGAGCCCGGGGCTGAACGGGCCCCACTGGCTAGTTTGTAAGGCCAGGTGCATTGCCAACCACGACCGGCAGCGCAGAGGCTTTGAAGGCGGTCTGGGCTCCTGCAGCTGTGCAGCCACGCACTCTGGTTTCTCTTCATCTCGTACAAATCTTTCGCCTTTTATTAAAGATATCCGTGGAGAGGAGCATGAATAAGTTCCATGCAATTTTTGTGCTTCCCTGCCTTCGGGTGGGGCGCAGCCTGGCTGGTCAAAGAGAGAAAACAAAAACGTTCGCAATCACTCTTGTTATGGCAATTGTGGCCGTCTGCTCCGCGAGTCCTCGGTCTCCGGCTGTCTGATTGGCGCTCTTTTCTTTGGGGGGCGGGAAGTGTCCGGCCGCAGGGGATCTTGGGACCTCGCTTTGCATAGCGGCTTCCCAGAGTGCGTCGTTTCCGGCACAGTGTGGCTGGGTGTTTTCCGACTTATCGCACGGATTGGGCACGGCCGCAAGCTGAGAGCCGCAGGCGATGAGCCCGGAGCTGAACAGGCCCCACTGGCTCGTTTGTAAGGCCAGGTGTATTGCCAACCATGACCGGCAGCGCAGAGGCTTTGAAGGCGGCCTGGGCTCCTGCAGCTGTGCAGCCACGCACTCTGGTTTCTCTTCATCTCGTACGAATCTTTCGCCTTTTACTAAAGATTTCCGTGGAGAGAAGCATGAATGAGTTCCACGCAATTTTTGTGCTTCCCTGCCTTCGGGTGGGGCGCAGCCTGGCTGGTCAAAGAGAGAAAACAAAAACGCTCGCAATCGGTCTTGTTATGGCGATTGTGGCAGTCTGCTCCGCGAGTCCTCGGTCTCCGGCCGTCTGATTGGCGCTCTTTTCTTTGGGGGGTGGGAAGTGTCCGGCCGCAGGGGATCTTGGGACCTCGCTTTGCATAGCGGCTTCCCAGAGTGCGTCGTTTCCGGCACAGTGTGGCCGGGTGTTTTCCGAGTTATCGCACGGATTGGGCACGCTCGCAAGCCGTGAGCCGCAGGCGATGAGCCCGGAGCTGAACGGGCCCCACTGGCTCGTTTGTAAGGCCAGGTGCATTGCAAACCACGACCGGCAGCGCAGAGGCTTTAAAGGCGGACTGGGCTCCTGCAGCTGTGCAGCCACGCACTCTGGTTTCTCTTCATTTCGTACAAATCTTTCGTCTTTTACTAAAGATTCCCGCGGAGAGAAGCATGAATGAGTTCCATGCAATATTTGTGCTTCTCTGCTTTCGGGTGGGGCGCAGCTGGGCTGGTCAAAGAGAGAAAACAAAAACGCTCGCAATCGGTCTTGTTATGGCGATTGTGGCCGTCTGCTCCGCGAGTCCTCGGTCTCCGGCCGTCTGATTGGCGCTCTTTTCTTTGGGGGGCGGGAAGTGTCCGGCCGCAGGGGATCTTGGGACCTCGCTTTGCATAGCGGCTTCCCAGAGTGCGTCGTTTCCGGCACAGTGTGGCCGGGTGTTTTCCGAGTTATCGCACGGATTGGGCACGCTCGCAAGCCGTGAGCCGCAGGCGATGAGCCCGGAGCTGAACGGGCCCCACTGGCTCGTTTGTAAGGCCAGGTGTATTGCCAACCACGACCGGCAGGGCAGAGGCCTTGAAGGCGGCCTGGGCTCCTGCAGCTGTGCAGCCACGCACTCTGGTTTCTCTTCATCTCGTACAAATCTTTCGCCATTTACTAAAAATTTCCATGGAGAGGAGCACGAATGAGTTCCCTGCAGTTTTTGTGCTTCCCTGCTTTCTGGTGGCGGGCAGCTGGGCTGGTCAAAGAGAGAAAACAAGCACGTTCGCAATCGCTCTTGTAATGGTGATTGTGGCCGTCTGCTCCGCGAGTCCTCGGTCTCCGGCCGTCTGATTGGCGCTCTTTTCTTTGGGGGGCGGGAAGTGTCCGGCCGCAGGGGATCTTGGGACCTCGCTTTTCATAGCGGCTTCCCAGAGTGCGTCGTTTCCGGCACAGTGTGGCTGGGTGTTTTCCGACTTATCGCACGGATTGGGCACGGCCGCAAGCTGAGAGCCGCAGGCGATGAGCCCGGAGCTGAACGGGCCCCACTGGCTAGTTTGTAAGGCCAGGTGCATTGCCAACCATGACCGGCAGCGCAGAGGCTTTGAAGGCGGCCTGGGCTCCTGCAGCTGTGCAGCCACGCACTCTGGTTTCTCTTCATCTCATACGAATCTTTCGCCTTTTACTAAAGATTTCCGTGGAGAGGCGCATGAATGAGTTCCATGCAATTTTTGTGCTTCTCTGCCTTCGGGTGCGGCGCAGCTGGGTTGGTCAAAGAGAGAAAACAAGCACGTTCGCAATCGCTCTTGTAATGGTGATTGTGGCCGTCTGCTCCGCGAGTCCTCGGTCTCCGGCCGTCTGATTGGCGCTCTTTTCTTTGGGGGGCGGGAAGTGTCCGGCCGCAGGGGATCTTGGGACCTTGCCTGCATAGCGGCTTCCCAGAGTGCGTCGTTTCCGGCACAGTGTGGCCGGGTGTTTTCCGAGTTATCGCACGGATTGGGCACGCTCGCAAACCGTGAGCCGCAGGCGATGAGCCCGGAGCTGAACGGGCCCCACTGGCTCGTTTGTAAGGCCAGGTGTATTGCCAACCACGACCGGCAGGGCAGAGGCCTTGAAGGCGGCCTGGGCTCCTGCAGCTGTGCAGCCATGCACTCTGGTTTCTTTTCATCTCGTACAACTCTTTCGCCTTTTACTAAAGATTTCCGTGGAGAGGAGCACAAATGAGTTCCCTGAAATTTTTGTGATTTCCTGCTTTCGGGTGGCGGGCAGCTGGGCTGGTCAAAGAGAGAAAACAAGCACGTTCGCAATCGCTCTTGTAATGGTGATTGTGGCCGTCTGCTCCGCGAGTCCTCGGTCTCCGGCCGTCTGATTGGCGCTCTTTTCTTTGGGGGGCGGGAAGTGTCCGGCCGCAGGGGATCTTGGGACCTCGCTTTGCATAGCGGCTTCCCAGAGTGCGTCGTTTCCGGCACAGTGTGGCCGGGTGTTTTCCGAGTTATCGCACGGATTGGGCACGCTCGCAAGCCGTGAGCCGCAGGCGATGAGCCCCGAGCTGAACGGGCCCCACTGGCTCGTTTGTAAGATCTGCGGCAGATCGTGTAAAGACGTTCAACTTTGTAACTACTGCACGCACAGGAAGCAGAATAAATTCCTCTTTCAAACTGTCAATGGTTTGCTTTGCGAACGCTGCAGGACATCGCACAATCTGTTTTGAACGGGGACAAACGATTTCTTATGAGGCGCAGTAAGTACAGACGTTTAAAAAGCTCCACTCATGCCGACGATGCAGCATGAAGAAGGGCAACCTAACGTTTGACAGACAAAAGCCGGGCACCGCTACGAGCAATATGAAATCAAACTGACAGCACACGGCGTTTCGCGCTGACTCAAAAGTGATCTCGACAGACGCTGTTCTCTGCATAACGCTGAAAGAGCTAAAGAGTGTTTCTGTTGAGACGTAACAAGCTTGTTTCTTTCTACCATGATGTTACCATGACAAAATCTGTCTTTAAACACCTTGCTCAGTCTCTGACGAGACTGTCAAGAATTGCTTTCGCCGATTGTATTGCAAACCGGCGGAAGCGGGGTATTGGGAAAAGTTTTCAACTAGCAATAATCGCGCATCGGCTAAACCTCACAGGCTACGATACTGCCACTGCGCAAAGCTGACGGTTGCCAGGCAACCGCGTGGATCCTATGGAAATCGTTATCAATCGTCTCATGGCATGTCGTTGCTGTAACGCTTCATATTTGCGGCCGGACACTTCCCGCCCCCCAAAGAAAAGAGCACCAATCAGACAGGCGGAGACCGAGGACTCGCAGAGCAGACGGCCACAGTCGCAGTAATAAGAGTGATTGTGAGCGGTTTTGTTTTCTCTCTTTGACCAGCCCAGCTGCGCCCCACCCGAAGGCAGGAAAGCACAAAAATTGTATGGAACTCATTCATGCTCCTCTTCATGGAAATCTTTAGTAAAAGGCAAAAGATTTGTACGAGATGAAGAGAAACCAGAGTGCGTGGCTGGACAGCTGCAGGAGCCCAGGCTGCCTTCAAGGCCTCTGCCCTGCCGGTCGTGGTTGGCAATGCACCTGGCCTTACAAACGAGCCAGTGGGGCCCGTTCAGCTCCGGGCTCATCGCCTGCGGCTCTTGGCTTACCTGGCAGGGGAGATACCTTGATCAGCCTGTAGTTGGAGTAGTTGGATTGTTTTCTTGTTTTGTGGAAGCAGTGTTTGTTTTGCAGTTTGAGATGGCAACCTTTGGGTCCCGCAAGAATGCTGTACGTTTTGAGCTTTTGGATGACCTCTTCATGGATCGTATGCAGTTCAGCAGAAAAGTGTTACAGAAGGAACTTGGCTTTGAACCTCGGCACTTGGATTTCATCTTTGCTCTCCCAGGTCAGAAAGCATTTGAGGTTGTATTTGGTACCTATCCTCTGTTTGAACAATGCGTGGATGTGTTTGAGGCAAAAAGAGGGAAAGTTCCTGCACTTGAGAAGATCAACTTGCAGCCTCTGACACAGAGAGAGAGGAAAACGGTGCATGTTGTTATGTTCTCGGAACTGGCAAAGACGGAGGACATTCACACCTGGCTTAAGCAGTACTGCACCGTCCACCATGGAACTGAGGTTAGAGATGTTGACGGTATAAAAACAGGAGCAAGGAAATTCGAGGTTCGCTTACTACCGGACAATGTAAATGGAGGCTTAAGGCACCTGCCCTCTACAATCCGGCTGGGCGCCTGCAATGGCTATGTTTTTTATGTGGGACAACCAAAGGTGTGTCGGCGCTGTGGTGCTGTGGGACACCTGGCATCTTCCTGCACTGTGAAATGCTGCAAGACCTGTGGCAAACAGGGACATTTAGCCTCTGACTGTTCAATGCTGCCAAAGTGCAATTTATGTGGCTCGGAAGGACACGTTTTTAAGAACTGCCCTCACGCCTACGCCAATAAACTCAAAATGAGAAAGGATGAGGCAGTGCTTGTTTCAGCCAAACCGGCCCGAAAAGCCAAAGCAAACAACAAGTCAAACAAAGAACCCTTGTTGGACAAAGAGTCTCAGCCTCCAGCCAGGATCAGTCCTGCTGTGGCTCCGGGGCCGGTGGAAGAGAAATCCACTACGCTCCCACAACCGCAGACTGCACCAGACAAGCACGAGGGTTTGAAAACCCCCGAGAACAGCGAGGACCCCTCCCCCACTCCTGCTCCTCAGAACGAGGGCCAGTGTGGGGCCCCCCGGTGGAGCGGGTCCAGCGACGATACCCAGCATTCAGCGGAGCTGCTTTTCTCAGACTCTGCAAGTGCTACAGATGCCCTCCTCTCCTCCATCCAGTCCATCACGGAGGATCTGCAACAGCTGGTGGGTGAGGGGGAAGAGGAGACTGGTGCATCGGCTGCACCCCTTTCCCCTCAGTGCTCCCAGGAGCTGGACTTGAGGAAAAGGAAAAATGACTCTGTTTTCTCCCCGAGCGAGGAGGAAGGAGAGAATGGCGATGGGGACAGCTGGAACCCCTCCACCCCTCCCTCTACCCCCTTCCTTGAAATGGACTCCGTGAATGCTTTTACTGCTGCCACCCTGATGAAGGCTCATTCAGAGGATGGCTGGCAGGAAATTGGTAAGAAGAAAAAGAAAAAGAAGAAGGTAACAGGTGAGACCGAAGAGAAATGTGTTTTGTAAAGACTGGTTCCACTTTCTTATGTAATATGGCTCTAAACATAATTTCTCTTAACACCAGAGGTATCAATGACAGAGTTAAATGCCAGTCTGTCTTTGATTACCTCCAGCAGAGAGAGGGAGATGTGTTGATGTTGCAGGAGTGTGCTTTAGCCTGTCAAGAGAGGTATAAAAGCTTTGAAGATAGGTGGGATAAAGGGCCTTCTGTTTGGTCAGGGGACAATAACAACAGAGCCTCTGGCGTGGCCATTCTTTTCAAAGGATGGGCTTTCAAATTGAAAAGTATTCAGAGGGTCATAGATGGCAGGTTGCTGTGTGTGGATGTGGAATGGGGGACCGTTAACCTGCGGCTAATCAATGTGTATTGTCCTACTGACGTGGGAGGAAGGGTGGAGCTACTCAAGGCACTCTCTCCCCTATTGTTAAGTAGCACAGACGTGATAGTGGGAGGGGATTTTAATTGTATCTTAGAGCACACAGACAGGCAGTCTAGCTCTCCGATAAAATTGGATTCCAGCTCACTGGCCCTGCAAAACTTAGTTCAAGACTTTAAACTCTCAGACACATATAGATGTATATATCCCACAACAGCAGGATATGCATGGTCAGGGAGGAATAGCAGCTCCAGAATTGACTATTGCTTTGTCTCAGAGAGAGTGAAAGTTGTTGGGGTCACTCTTCAGCCTGTCTTCTTCTCAGATCATCAGGCTTTAGGGTGTAGAGTGGAACTCCAGGGCGGGACTGTCTTTGGCCCAGGCCTCTGGAAACTCAACACAAAGCTGCTAGAGAACGAGGGGGTAGTATCCCGCTACAAGGAGAAACTATCACAGTGGCTGTCCTTGCAGTGTCTGTACGGGTCAGTAGGAGAGTGGTGGGAGGAGGTGAAGATGAGGACAAAGGCCTTTTTCATGGCTGAGGGAAGGAAGGCTGCTGCCAGACGGAGAGGAGTGCTAGCCAGGAAACAGAAGCAGCTGCAGCGTCTCTACACGATGCTGCACAGTGGCTTCGATGTGCTCGAGGATATCACCCTTTTAAAAAAGGACATCCGGAGCATAGCCGAAGAAAGTAGTCGAGGAGTGCTGTTAAGAGGCAGAGTGCAGTTCTTGGAAGAAAATGAGAAGTGTACTCGCTTCTTTTTCAGGAAAGTGGTAGGCTCCAAGTCTGTCATGGAAAGTGTAGTTGATGAGGAGGGACGAGAGAGAACAGAGCCGAGTGCTATCCTCTCCTACACCAAGGCCTTCTACTCAAGACTGTACAGCTCTACAGAGGTAAAGGATGAAGAAATTCATTTTTTTACCTCAAAGCTAGAAAACGTTTTGAGTGAAGAAGATAGGGAAGTACTTGAGAGGGATTTGACAGTAGAAGAGCTGAGACAGGCTATGGAGAGCTTACAGAAGGGGAAAACTCCAGGTGCTGACGGGCTCCCTAAAGAATTTTATTGCACCTTTTGGGATCTGCTTCAGGATCCGCTACTGGTCCTATTCGAGGAAAGATATAAGACAGAATTGCTGCCTGACTCCTTAAGAGAAGGCACTATCTCTCTCTTGTTTAAGAAAGGAGCAAAAAATGACATAAAGAACTGGAGACCCCTCAGCCTGTTAGGCGTGGACACTAAGATCCTGTCCAAAGCCCTTTTCCTGCACCTACAAAATGTAGTGGCCTCACTGGTAGGGAAAGAACAGACTTGTGGGATAGCAGGACGCCTGATGAGCGACAACCTGGCCTTGTTGAGGGATGTCTGTCTGTACTCTGAGGATCGCTCCCTCCCTCTTTGCATTTTAGGTGTAGACCTAGAAAAGGCCTTTGACCGCCTAAACCGGCAGTACTTAACATCGGGACTTGAGCACATGAAGTTTGGCCCCATCATGAGAAAGTGGATTAACCTGCTGTACACAGGTAGCAACAGCAGAGTCATGGTTAATGGCAATAGATCACGCCCCTTTGAAGTCTGTTCAGGGGCGAGGCAGGGCTGCCCATTATCCCCCTTGTTATGCGTTTTGGCTATGGAGCCCTTAGCCTGTGCCTTGCGCCAGGATCAGGCCATTAATGGGATACCAGTGCCTGGAAGTGGGGGAGGAGAGGTAAAGACATCTCTATACATGGATGACGTCACCCTGCTCCTCTCTGACAATGCCTCAATTAGCAGAGCTCTGCAGTGCTGTGATCGTTTCTCTTTGGCTTCCTCCGCAAAATTTAACAAATCTAAGAGTGAGATTTTTTATCAGAACTGGAGGGAGCCAAAAGAAGGACATGATCTCAGGCTGCAAGAGAAGAGAATTAAGGTCCTGGGGGTGTATTTTGGAGAAGAGATGGGAACAGTAAATTGGCAGAACAAATTGCCAATCTTAAACAAAAAACTGATGCAATGGAAGGACCGAGACCTCACCATGACAGGGAAGGTGCTGGTCATCAAAGCCGAGCTCTTGCCTGTCTTGAATTTTCTGGCTTCTACCTTCCCAATCCCACACCGTGTTGCGGCGGTGATGAGGAGATTGATGTTTCAATTTCTATGGGGTGGGAAGCAGGAAAGACTCAGAAGGGAAATAATGTACAGGCCGCTACCCTCAGGGGGGAAGTCTGTCCCAGATATTGCTACGAAGCTGCTGTGCATTTTCCTGGCCTCTGTGCTGAGAGGCTTTGCAACAGCACCTGCAGCGCGTACCTGGACTTATTTTTCCAGGCTCTGGGTAGGTAGGGAGGTGTTCAGAGTGTGGGGTGTCAGACCCAAGCTGGACGTCCCACTCTCTGACACATGCCCTGCAATTTATGGGACAGTTAAAAGTTTTCTAAGATCTCACCCAATTGGCCATATTCCCCTCCGAGATGTCAGCGTCCAAAAACTGGAAGATTTCGTTGCACCCCAGAACAATAGGCAGACCCATGTGGGCATTTTAACATCAGCCCAAACAAGGAAGGTGTGGAAACACACATCCTCTAAGTTTCTGTGCAACATTCACAGAGATTTAGCCTGGAGTGTCGTCCACCAGTGCTTACCGGTACGAACTTTCTTGTACCGTAGGGGCCTCACCCCCAGCCCTCGCTGCGTTAGGGTGGGCTGCGGCGAGGAGGAGACTGTATCCCATCTCCTGTGGTCCTGCTTTTTTGCTAAGGCCTTCTGGGCACAGTTTGAAGATTGGTTGCTGGCTCTCTCGCCCCAATTTACCCTGACCGCTGCTTTCGTCATATACGGCATCTCTCCTGTCAAACTTCCTCCTGACATGTTTGACAGGATCTGGGCCGTGGTGAACAGTGGGAAAGTTGCCCTGTGGAGAGTGAGGAACATGGGGCTGTTCAAAGGCATCGAGATCCCAGTCAAGGCAGCAGGTAGCCTGGCCCTGTTCATCACCCGAGAGAACTATTACCTCAGAGATCTGTGGAGAGAAGGGAGGGAGGAAGCAGAAAATCTGTGGGAAATAGAGAGCATAGGTCAATATCTCAAGAAACTGTGAAAAACATTATCAAGTTTAAGTAAAGAATGTGATTTGCACCAGAAAAAAAGAAAATTGTTGCTATGTAACTGTTACCATGTCAAAATGTAATGAGATGTGATCATATATACTGTTTTAAGTATGTATATGAATGTAAAGCTTTCTGATTTGTGATGTCCTGTATTTTTTTGTGAAAAGAAAATAAAGTTCTTAAAAATCGAAATCGGTTCACCCAGGGCGAGGCTCGGCCATTGCACTCCGGCTGTGCTGACCCCTGCGAATTCCCCAAATGTGGGAATCTCGACTGCATAATTTCTGGTAGTGGGGGACTGCGTTCGCGCTCTCCCCTGATGTGCTTGGTCCAAAATCAGATACGGGAGGGTTAGGACACCACGAGCTGCGTGGCTGCGGAAGGATCCCGGTTCGACAGGAGTGGACGCCGCTGCTGGTTCTCGCTGGCTTTTAGTTAGGGGTCCGGAGAAGCATCTCAAGCTAGTTCCACTACTCCTTCCGGACGTTCATTCCCTTTTCAAAGTCAGTCGTTTTGCTGTAGTCTGCGTTCTTTAGGCTGATTATCGAGGTTAGCCTTTATTTGGTCATGGGGGGCCTCGGTACTGTATGCTGAGTCTAAAGACAGTTTCACCCGTTTTCTGATTGCTCGGTTCTGTACCAGTGCAGACATGAAAACAGTGAATGGCTGTACCTCTACTGTATCCGTGCTCAATGAATGAAATCGGTAACAAATGAATATATGTCTAGTTATACGAAAAACGAGTGGTTTATCGACTCATCTTCATTTGCAGATTTAGAGGCAGCTTCGATATTCGTTTTACAGACGGGTTTTTTTTTTTGAATATGGGTCACACACATGCCACAGCAACAAAACATCTCTAGAGATGAGGCTATAGATCACCTTTCCATCCTGCAGGTTTTCCTCCCAAAGCCTACGGCACCAACGGCGACCCCTGCTGGCCGGGAGAGCAAAAGCTTACAGCACCTGGTATTCCCAGGCAGTCTCCCATCCAAGTACTAACCAGGCCCGACGCTGCTTAGCTTCCGAGATCAGACGAGATCGGGCGTGTTCAGGGTGGTGTGGCCGTAAGCAAAAGCCCCGCCGCCTGACTCGCTACTTGAAGCTGTGTGTGGCGGGGGTTCCGTGCCCCCCGAGCGGGACTGAAGGATCGTTCGTGTGCAACTCTTTGGAAAGGAGCTGCTTTCCAAATCGCATTGCGTGCCTGGATATTGGCGAATGCGCTCCCTTGTGTTGACTCGTCCCGCACTGGAGGAGGACAAACAATCTGCACGGAGGAGCACCAGGCAAGTCTTCACCAGACAAAAACCTCCAGTGCACAGCACTCTGGAAACATTTCGGGGCTTTCGCGTGTTTATTTCAGCACGTAAAGCGCACCGGTCCAACACGTCGGCCAGGCGCGCGGCGCCTCCGCCCTCTTGTGGCCTTGCGGCATCAGAGCAAGAGGCTCCTTCTCGCTGCCCTTCCGCTGTGTTGCAGGGCCCCGAGAGGGAACCCGGAGCGCGCACTTTGTGGGGGGCGGGGGACCGCGTTCGCGCTCTGCCCCCGGTCTCTTGCGCGAGTACTAAATCTCACGGACAGGGGGGCCTCGTCATTGATTGATACAGGTGAGACGGGGATTAGGAGGAGACCCCGACTGATGGGTAAAGGGGAGCACTAACACCAGAGGGACACCCCCGGCGTCTCTTTTTGAGAGACGCCCTGGGGTTTCCTAATGGCCAAGGAGGGTCGGGACCTCGGTTTGACCTCTGTGCAGCAGAGTGTCGCCATCAGGAGGCTGGGGCGTAAGAGAGCCACACAGCCCGCAGGGTGAGCGCTCCCTACTGGTCCCAGTCACACCTCTTGCAGGAGCAGCAGCAACCGGAGCTTTTCCGGGGTGGAATCTCCTATCCGGGTGCCGGCCAGGCTCACACCTGCTGGGCTGCCCCGGGGGTGAGCCCAGTCGAGAGTCGCAGGGCCAGATCTAGTCACCGGGGAGAAACGATACAAGTGAAGGATTGCTCGGCTCTCGGCACTTGAAAAGACCGACAAATGTCTCGTTCCCGCCGGAGCTGAATGTACCCGCATGTGTGGTGTCGTCTTCTTCCCCCGCCCCGCTGTGTTTGCTGTATTGTCTCTGAAGCCGGCCCCCCCGAGACGAGACGGGCTGTTCCTGTGCCCCAATTAACACTTTACAGGTGCCATTCCCCGGCATTGTGGCCATTGTCGGTGCTCACACGCGATAAGATAAGGCGGAGGAGAGCGGGGCATGCCCAGCGGCAGACATTCAAGGAGGGGGTAGGGCGAGGTGAGGTGAGGTGCGACACGCCGGAGCCCCGACGCAGCTAATGCGGAGCACTTGTTGGACTGGCATCGAAAGGACGTGTGCGCACGGAGCGAGCCTTCCCTGCGGCGGAGCGTGGGAACTTTCTCCCCCCCTCCCGCTGCAGGAGTTGTGTGCACTGCAGCGGTGCCGAGAGAAAAGCACAGAAGGCAGCAGGCTCTGGAGAGCAGGTAAGAGACGGAGCCTTGTGGGCAGGCGAGCAGGCCCGTTTTTTGGAAATTGCTGAAAAGGTTTGTTCGGTGTGTGGCAGGCGCACGTCGCGAACTTGCGTGGCGATCTGCCGGTCTGGAGTTATGCAAATGAGGCCGAATTGCATCCCGGGACATGCTGCGAATGCGCAACGGCGACTGCAGATGTGTAGGAAACGGCGCGCTCGTTTTCTCGTTTTGCCCACACTTTTGAGTGTTAGTGTGGCGTGTGAGTGTGTGAAAGAGTGGGCCCAGCAGGAGGCGGTGGCGTGCGGGGCGAGGAGGTGGCCTAGGCTGCGCGATTTGTGCTGTGGGTGCGGGCCGCTTGCAGGGGCCTGTTTAACTCATACTTACCTGGCAGGGGAGATACTTTGATCAAGAAGGAGGTTCACCCAGGGCGAGACTTGGCTATTGCACTCCGGCTGTGCTGACCCCTGCGAATTCCCCAAATGTGGGAATCTCGACTGCATAATTTCTGGTAGTGGGGGACTGCGTTCGCGCTCTCCCCTGATGTGCTTGGTCCAAAATCAGATACGGGAGGGTTAAGACACCACGAGCTGCGTGGCTGCGGAAGGATCCCGGTTCGACAGGAGTGGACGCCGCTGCTGGTTCTCGCTGGCTTTTAGTTAGGGGTCCGGAGAAGCATCTCAAGCTAGTTCCACTACTCCTTCCGGACGTTCATTCCCTTTTCAAAGTCAGTCGTTTTGCTGTAGTCTGCGTTCTTTAGGCTGATTATCGAGGTTAGCCTTTATTTGGTCATGGGGGGCCTCGGTACTGTATGCTGAGTCTAAAGACAGTTTCACCCGTTTTCTGATTGCTCGGTTCTGTACCAGTGCAGACATGTCAAACAGTGAATGGCTGTACCTCTACTGTATCCGTGCTCAATGAATGAAATCGGTAACAAATGAATATATGTCTAGTTATACGAAAAACGAGTGGTTTATCGACTCATCTTCATTTGCAGATTTAGAAGCAGCTTCGATATTCGTTTTACAGACGGGTTTTTTTTTTTGAATATGGGTCACACACATGCCACAGCAACAAAACATCTCTAGAGATGAGGCTATAGATCACCTTTCCATCCTGCAGGTTTTCCTCCCAAAGCCTACGGCACCAACGGCGACCCCTGCTGGCCGGGAGAGCAAAAGCTTACAGCACCTGGTATTCCCAGGCAGTCTCCCATCCAAGTACTAACCAGGCCCGACGCTGCTTAGCTTCCGAGATCAGACGAGATCGGGCGTGTTCAGGGTGGTGTGGCCGTAAGCGAAAGCCCCGGCGCCTGACTCGCTACTTGAAGCTGTGTGTGGCGGGGGTTCCGTGCCCCCCGAGCGGGACTGAAGGATCGTTCGTGTGCCACTCTTTGGAAAGGAGCTGCTTTCCAAATCGCATTGCGTGCCTGGATGTTGGCGAATGCGCTCCCTTGTGTTGGCACGTCCCGCACTGGAGGAGGACAAACAATCTGCACGGAGGAGCACCAGGCAAGTCTTCACCAGACAAAAACCTCCAGTGCACAGCACTCTGGAAACATTTCGGGGCTTTCGCGTGTTTATTTCAGCACGTAAAGCGCACCGGTCCAACACGTCGGCCGGGCGCGCGGCGCCTCCGCCCTCTTGTGGCCTTGCGGCGTCAGAGCAAGAGGCTCCTTCTCGCTGCCCTTCCGCTGTGTTGCAGGGCCCCGAGAGGGAACCCGGAGCGCGCACTTTGTGGGGGGCGGGGGACCGCGTTCGCGCTCTGCCCCCGGTCTCTTGCGCGAGTACTAAATCTCACGGACAGGGGGGCCTCGTCATTGATTGTTACAGGTGAGACGGGGATTAGGAGGAGACCCCGACTGATGGGTAAAGGGGAGCACTAACACCAGAGGGACACCCCCGGCGTCTCTTTTTGAGAGACGCCCTGGGGTTTCCTAATGGCCAAGGAGGGTCGGGACCTCGGTTTGACGCCTCCCCCGAAGGACGGCGCCTGTTTGTGCAGCAGAGTGTCGCCATCAGGAGGCTGGGGCGTAAGAGAGCCACACAGCCCGCAGGGTGAGCGCTCCCTACTGGTCCCAGTCACACCTCTTGCAGGAGCAGCAGCAACCGGAGTTTTTCCGGGGTGGAATCTCCCATCCGGGTGCCGGCCAGGCTCACACCTGCTGGGCTGCCCCGGGGGTGAGCCCAGTCGAGAGTCGCAGGGCCAGATCTAGTCACCGGGGAGAAACGATACAAGTGAAGGATTGCTCGGCTCTCGGCACTTGAAAAGACCGACAAATGTCTCGTTCCCGCCGGAGCTGAATGTACCCGCATGTGTGGTGTCGTCTTCTTCCCCCGCCCCGCTGTGTTTGCTGTATTGTCTCTGAAGCCGGCCCCCCCGAGACGAGACGGGCTGTTCCTGTGCCCCAATTAACACTTTACAGGTGCCATTCCCCGGCATTGTGGCCATTGTCGGTGCTCACACGCGATAAGATAAGGCGGAGGAGAGCGGGGCATGCCCAGCGGCAGACATTCAAGGAGGGGGCAGTGCGAGGTGAGGTGAGGTGCGACACGCCGGAGCCCCGACGCAGCTAATGCGGAGCACTTGTTGGACTGGCATCGAAAGGACGTGTGCGCACGGAGTGAGCCTTCCCTGCGGCGGAGCGTGGGAACTTTCTCCCCCCCTCCCGCTGCAGGAGTTGTGTGCACTGCAGCGGTGCCGAGAGAAAAGCACAGAAGGCAGCAGGCTCTGGAGAGCAGGTAAGAGACGGAGCCTTGTGGGCAGGCGAGCAGGCCCGTTTTTTGGAAATTGCTGAAAAGGTTTGTTCGGTGTGTGGCAGGCGCACGTCGCGAGCTTGCGTGGCGATCTGCCGGTCTGGAGTTATGCAAATGAGGCCGAATTGCATCCCGGGACATGCTGCGAATGCGCAACGGCGACTGCAGATGTGTAGGAAACGGCGCGCTCGTTTTCTCGTTTTGCCCACACTTTTGAGTGTTAGTGTGGCGTGTGAGTGTGTGAAAGAGTGGGCCCAGCAGGAGGCGGTGGCGTGCGGGGCGAGGAGGTGGCCTAGGCTGCGCGATTTGTGCTGTGGGTGCGGGCCGCTTGCAGGGGCCTGTTTAACTCATACTTACCTGGCAGGGGAGATACTTTGATCAAGAAGGAGGTTCACCCAGGGCGAGGCTTGGCCATTGCACTCCGGCTGTGCTGACCCCTGCGAATTCCCCAAATGTGGGAATCTCGACTGCATAATTTCTGGTAGTGGGGGACTGCGTTCGCGCTCTCCCCTGATGTGCTCGGTCCAAAATCAGATACGGGAGGGTTAGAACACCACGAGCTGCGTGGCTGCGGAAGGATCCCGGTTCGACAGGAGTGGACGCCGCTGCTGGTTCTCGCTGTCTTTTAGTTAGGGGTCCGGAGAAGCATCTCAAGCTAGTTCCACTACTCCTTCCGGATGTTCATTCCCTTTTCAAAGTCAGTCGTTTTGCTGTAGTCTGCGTTCTTTAGGCTGATTATCGAGGTTAGCCTTTATTTGGTCATGGGGGGCCTCGGTACTGTATGCTGAGTCTAAAGACAGTTTCACCCGTTTTCTGATTGCTCGGTTCTGTACCAGTGCAGACATGTCAAACAGTGAATGGCTGTACCTCTATTGTATCCGTGCTCAATGAATGAAATCGGTAACAAATGAATATATGTCTAGTTATACGGAAAACGAGTGGTTTATCGACTCATCTTCATTTGCAGATTTAGAGGCAGCTTCGATATTCGTTTTACAGACGGGTTTTTTTTTTTGAATATGGGTCACACACATGCCACAGCAACAAAACATCTCTAGAGATGAGGCTATAGATCACCTTTCCATCCTGCAGGTTTTCCTCCCAAAGCCTACGGCACCAACGGCGACCCCTGCTGGCCGGGAGAGCAAAAGCTTACAGCACCTGGTATTCCCAGGCAGTCTCCCATCCAAGTACTAACCAGGCCCGACGCTGCTTAGCTTCCGAGATCAGTCGAGATCGGGCGTGTTCAGGGTGGTGTGGCCGTAAGCGAAAGCCCCGGCGCCTGACTCGCTACTTGAAGCTGTGTGTGGCGGGGGTTCCGTGCCCCCCGAGCGGGACTGAAGGATCGTTCGTGTGCCACTCTTTGGAAAGGAGCTGCTTTCCAAATCGCATTGCGTGCCTGGATGTTGGCGAATGCGCTCCCTTGTGTTGGCACGTCCCGCACTGGAGGAGGACAAATAATCTGCACGGAGGAGCACCAGGCAAGTCTTCACCAGACAAAAACCTCCAGTGCACAGCACTCTGGAAACATTTCGGGGCTTTCGCGTGTTTATTTCAGCACGTAAAGCGCACCGGTCCAACACGTCGGCCGGGCGCGCGGCGCCTCCGCCCTCTTGTGGCCTTGCGGCGTCAGAGCAAGAGGCTCCTTCTCGCTGCCCTTCCGCTGTGTTGCAGGGCCCCGAGAGGGAACCCGGAGCGCACACTTTGTGGGGGGCGGGGGACCGCGTTCGCGCTCTGCCCCCGGTCTCTTGCGCGAGTACTAAATCTCACGGACAGGGGGGCCTCGTCATTGATTGTTACAGGTGAGACGGGGATTAGGAGGAGACCCCGACTGATGGGTAAAGGGGAGCACTAACACCAGAGGGACACCCCCGGCGTCTCTTTTTGAGAGACGCCCTGGGGTATCCTAATGGCCAAGGAGGGTCGGGACCTCGGTTTGACGCCTCCCCCGAAGGACGGCGCCTGTTTGTGCAGCAGAGTGTCGCCATCAGGAGCCTGGGGCGTAAGAGAGCCACACAGCCCGCAGGGTGAGCGCTCCCTACTGGTCCCAGTCACACCTCTTGCAGGAGCAGCAGCAACCGGAGCTTTTCCGGGGTGGAATCTCCCATCCGGGTGCCGGCCAGGCTCACACCTGCTGGGCTGCCCCGGGGGTGAGCCCAGTCGAGAGTCGCAGGGCCAGATCTAGTCACCGGGGAGAAACGATACAAGTGAAGGATTGCTCGGCTCTCGGCACTTGAAAAGACCGACAAATGTCTCGTTCCCACCGGAGCTGAATGTACCCGCATGTGTGGTGTCGTCTTCTTCCCCCGCCCCGCTGTGTTTGCTGTATTGTCTCTGAAGCCGGCCCCCCCGAGACGAGACGGGCTGTTCCTGTGCCCCAATTAACACTTTACAGGTGCCATTCCCCGGCATTGTGGCCATTGTCGGTGCTCACACGCGATAAGATAAGGCGGAGGAGAGCGGGGCATGCCCAGCGGCAGACATTCAAGGAGGGGGCAGTGCGAGGTGAGGTGAGGTGCGACACGCCGGAGCCCCGACGCAGCTAATGCGGAGCACTTGTTGGACTGGCATCGAAAGGACGTGTGCGCACGGAGCGAGCCTTCCCTGCAGCGGAGCGTGGGAACTTTCTCCCCCCCTCCCGCTGCAGGAGTTGTGTGCACTGCAGCGGTGCTGAGAGAAAAGCACAGAAGGCAGCAGGCTCTGGAGAGCAGGTAAGAGACGGAGCCTTGTGGGCAGGCGAGCAGGCCCGTTTTTTGGAAATTGCTGAAAAGGTTTGTTCGGTGTGTGGCAGGCGCACGTCGCGAGCTTGCGTGGCGATCTACCGGTCTGGAGTTATGCAAATGAGGCCGAATTGCATCCCGGGACATGCTGCGAATGCGCAACGGCGACTGCAGATGTGTAGGAAACGGCGCGCTCGTTTTCTCGTTTTGCCCACACTTTTGAGTGTTAGTGTGGCGTGTGAGTGTGTGAAAGAGTGGGCCCAGCAGGAGGCGGTGGCGTGCGGGGCGAGGAGGTGGCCTAGGCTGCGCGATTTGTGCTGTGGGTGCGGGCCGCTTGCAGGGGCCTGTTTAACTCATACTTACCTGGCAGGGGAGATACTTTGATCAAGAAGGAGGTTCACCCAGGGTGAGACTTGGCCATTGCACTCCGGCTGTGCTGACCCCTGCGAATTCCCCAAATGTGGGAATCTCGACTGCATAATTTCTGGTAGTGGGGGACTGCGTTCGCGCTCTCCCCTGATGTGCTTGGTCCAAAATCAGATACGGGAGGGTTAGGACACCACGAGCTGCGTGGCTGCGGAAGGATCCCGGTTCGACAGGAGTGGACGCCGCTGCTGGTTCTCGCTGGCTTTTAGTTAGGGGTCCGGAGAAGCATCTCAAGCTAGTTCCACTACTCCTTCCGGACGTTCATTCCCTTTTCAAAGTCAGTCGTTTTGCTGTAGTCTGCGTTCTTTAGGCTGATTATCGAGGTTAGCCTTTATTTGGTCATGGGGGGCCTCGGTACTGTATGCTGAGTCTAAAGACAGTTTCACCCGTTTTCTGATTGCTCGGTTCTGTACCAGTGCAGACATGTCAAACAGTGAATGGCTGTACCTCTACTGTATCCGTGCTCAATGAATGAAATCGGTAACAAATGAATATATGTCTAGTTATACGAAAAACGAGTGGTTTATCGACTCATCTTCATTTGCAGATTTAGAAGCAGCTTCGATATTCGTTTTACAGACGGGTTTTTTTTTTTGAATATGGGTCACACACATGCCACAGCAACAAAACATCTCTAGAGATGAGGCTATAGATCACCTTTCCATCCTGCAGGTTTTCCTCCCAAAGCCTACGGCACCAACGGCGACCCCTGCTGGCCGGGAGAGCAAAAGCTTACAGCACCTGGTATTCCCAGGCAGTCTCCCATCCAAGTACTAACCAGGCCCGACGCTGCTTAGCTTCCGAGATCAGACGAGATCGGGCGTGTTCAGGGTGGTGTGGCCGTAAGCGAAAGCCCCGGCGCCTGACTCGCTACTTGAAGCTGTGTGTGGCGGGGGTTCCGTGCCCCCCGAGCGGGACTGAAGGATCGTTCGTGTGCCACTCTTTGGAAAGGAGCTGCTTTCCAAATCGCATTGCGTGCCTGGATGTTGGCGAATGCGCTCCCTTGTGTTGGCACGTCCCGCACTGGAGGAGGACAAACAATCTGCACGGAGGAGCACCAGGCAAGTCTTCACCAGACAAAAACCTCCAGTGCACAGCACTCTGGAAACATTTCGGGGCTTTCGCGTGTTTATTTCAGCACGTAAAGCGCACCGGTCCAACACGTCGGCCGGGCGCGCGGCGCCTCCGCCCTCTTGTGGCCTTGCGGCGTCAGAGCAAGAGGCTCCTTCTCGCTGCCCTTCCGCTGTGTTGCAGGGCCCCGAGAGGGAACCCGGAGCGCGCACTTTGTGGGGGGCGGGGGACCGCGTTCGCGCTCTGCCCCCGGTCTCTTGCGCGAGTACTAAATCTCACGGACAGGGGGGCCTCGTCATTGATTGTTACAGGTGAGACGGGGATTAGGAGGAGACCCCGACTGATGGGTAAAGGGGAGCACTAACACCAGAGGGACACCCCCGGCGTCTCTTTTTGAGAGACGCCCTGGGGTTTCCTAATGGCCAAGGAGGGTCGGGACCTCGGTTTGACGCCTCCCCCGAAGGACGGCGCCTGTTTGTGCAGCAGAGTGTCGCCATCAGGAGGCTGGGGCGTAAGAGAGCCACACAGCCCGCAGGGTGAGCGCTCCCTACTGGTCCCAGTCACACCTCTTGCAGGAGCAGCAGCAACCGGAGTTTTTCCGGGGTGGAATCTCCCATCCGGGTGCCGGCCAGGCTCACACCTGCTGGGCTGCCCCGGGGGTGAGCCCAGTCGAGAGTCGCAGGGCCAGATCTAGTCACCGGGGAGAAACGATACAAGTGAAGGATTGCTCGGCTCTCGGCACTTGAAAAGACCGACAAATGTCTCGTTCCCGCCGGAGCTGAATGTACCCGCATGTGTGGTGTCGTCTTCTTCCCCCGCCCCGCTGTGTTTGCTGTATTGTCTCTGAAGCCGGCCCCCCCGAGACGAGACGGGCTGTTCCTGTGCCCCAATTAACACTTTACAGGTGCCATTCCCCGGCATTGTGGCCATTGTCGGTGCTCACACGCGATAAGATAAGGCGGAGGAGAGCGGGGCATGCCCAACGGCAGACATTCAAGGAGGGGGCAGTGCGAGGTGAGGTGAGGTGCGACACGCCGGAGCCCCGACGCAGCTAATGCGGAGCACTTGTTGGACTGGCATCGAAAGGACGTGTGCGCACGGAGTGAGCCTTCCCTGCGGCGGAGCGTGGGAACTTTCTCCCCCCCTCCCGCTGCAGGAGTTGTGTGCACTGCAGCGGTGCCGAGAGAAAAGCACAGAAGGCAGCAGGCTCTGGAGAGCAGGTAAGAGACGGAGCCTTGTGGGCAGGCGAGCAGGCCCGTTTTTTGGAAATTGCTGAAAAGGTTTGTTCGGTGTGTGGCAGGCGCACGTCGCGAGCTTGCGTGGCGATCTGCCGGTCTGGAGTTATGCAAATGAGGCCGAATTGCATCCCGGGACATGCTGCGAATGCGCAACGGCGACTGCAGATGTGTAGGAAACGGCGCGCTCGTTTTCTCGTTTTGCCCACACTTTTGAGTGTTAGTGTGGCGTGTGAGTGTGTGAAAGAGTGGGCCCAGCAGGAGGCGGTGGCGTGCGGGGCGAGGAGGTGGCCTAGGCTGCGCGATTTGTGCTGTGGGTGCGGGCCGCTTGCAGGGGCCTGTTTAACTCATACTTACCTGGCAGGGGAGATACTTTGATCAAGAAGGAGGTTCACCCAGGGCGAGGCTTGGCCATTGCACTCCGGCTGTGCTGACCCCTGCGAATTCCCCAAATGTGGGAATCTCGACTGCATAATTTCTGGTAGTGGGGGACTGCGTTCGCGCTCTCCCCTGATGTGCTCGGTCCAAAATCAGATACGGGAGGGTTAGGACACCACGAGCTGCGTGGCTGCGGAAGGATCCCGGTTCGACAGGAGTGGACGCCGCTGCTGGTTCTCGCTGGCTTTTAGTTAGGGGTCCGGAGAAGCATCTCAAGCTAGTTCCACTACTCCTTCCGGACGTTCATTCCCTTTTCAAAGTCAGTCGTTTTGCTGTAGTCTGCGTTCTTTAGGCTGATTATCGAGGTTAGCCTTTATTTGGTCATGGGGGGCCTCGGTACTGTATGCTGAGTCTAAAGACAGTTTCACCCGTTTTCTGATTGCTCGGTTCTGTACCAGTGCAGACATGTCAAACAGTGAATGGCTGTACCTCTATTGTATCCGTGCTCAATGAATGAAATCGGTAACAAATGAATATATGTCTAGTTATACGGAAAACGAGTGGTTTATCGACTCATCTTCATTTGCAGATTTAGAGGCAGCTTCGATATTCGTTTTACAGACGGGTTTTTTTTTTTGAATATGGGTCACACACATGCCACAGCAACAAAACATCTCTAGAGATGAGGCTATAGATCACCTTTCCATCCTGCAGGTTTTCCTCCCAAAGCCTACGGCACCAACGGCGACCCCTGCTGGCCGGGAGAGCAAAAGCTTACAGCACCTGGTATTCCCAGGCAGTCTCCCATCCAAGTACTAACCAGGCCCGACGCTGCTTAGCTTCCGAGATCAGACGAGATCGGGCGTGTTCAGGGTGGTGTGGCCGTAAGCGAAAGCCCCGGCGCCTGACTCGCTACTTGAAGCTGTGTGTGGCGGGGGTTCCGTGCCCCCCGAGCGGGACTGAAGGATCGTTCGTGTGCCACTCTTTGAAAAGGAGCTGCTTTCCAAATCGCATTGCGTGCCTGGATGTTGGCGAATGCGCTCCCTTGTGTTGGCACGTCCCGCACTGGAGGAGGACAAATAATCTGCACGGAGGAGCACCAGGCAAGTCTTCACCAGACAAAAACCTCCAGTGCACAGCACTCTGGAAACATTTCGGGGCTTTCGCGTGTTTATTTCAGCACGTAAAGCGCACCGGTCCAACACGTCGGCCGGGCGCGCGGCGCCTCCGCCCTCTTGTGGCCTTGCGGCGTCAGAGCAAGAGGCTCCTTCTCGCTGCCCTTCCGCTGTGTTGCAGGGCCCCGAGAGGGAACCCGGAGCGCACACTTTGTGGGGGGCGGGGGACCGCGTTCGCGCTCTGCCCCCGGTCTCTTGCGCGAGTACTAAATCTCACGGACAGGGGGGCCTCGTCATTGATTGTTACAGGTGAGACGGGGATTAGGAGGAGACCCCGACTGATGGGTAAAGGGGAGCACTAACACCAGAGGGACACCCCCGGCGTCTCTTTTTGAGAGACGCCCTGGGGTTTCCTAATGGCCAAGGAGGGTCGGGACCTCGGTTTGACGCCTCCCCCGAAGGACGGCGCCTGTTTGTGCAGCAGAGTGTCGCCATCAGGAGCCTGGGGCGTAAGAGAGCCACACAGCCCGCAGGGTGAGCGCTCCCTACTGGTCCCAGTCACACCTCTTGCAGGAGCAGCAGCAACCGGAGCTTTTCCGGGGTGGAATCTCCCATCCGGGTGCCGGCCAGGCTCACACCTGCTGGGCTGCCCCGGGGGTGAGCCCAGTCGAGAGTCGCAGGGCCAGATCTAGTCACCGGGGAGAAACGATACAAGTGAAGGATTGCTCGGCTCTCGGCACTTGAAAAGACCGACAAATGTCTCGTTCCCGCCGGAGCTGAATGTACCCGCATGTGTGGTGTCGTCTTCTTCCCCCGCCCCGCTGTGTTTGCTGTATTGTCTCTGAAGCCGGCCCCCCCGAGACGAGACGGGCTGTTCCTGTGCCCCAATTAACACTTTACAGGTGCCATTCCCCGGCATTGTGGCCATTGTCGGTGCTCACACGCGATAAGATAAGGCGGAGGAGAGCGGGGCATGCCCAGCGGCAGACATTCAAGGAGGGGGTAGTGCGAGGTGAGGTGAGGTGCGACACGCCGGAGCCCCGACGCAGCTAATGCGGAGCACTTGTTGGACTGGCATCGAAAGGACGTGTGCGCACGGAGCGAGCCTTCCCTGCGGCGGAGCGTGGGAACTTTCTCCCCCCCTCCCGCTGCAGGAGTTGTGTGCACTGCAGCGGTGCCGAGAGAAAAGCACAGAAGGCAGCAGGCTCTGGAGAGCAGGTAAGAGACGGAGCCTTGTGGGCAGGCGAGCAGGCCCGTTTTTTGGAAATTGCTGAAAAGGTTTGTTCGGTGTGTGGCAGGCGCACGTCGCGAGCTTGCGTGGCGATCTGCCGGTCTGGAGTTATGCAAATGAGGTCGAATTGCATCCCGGGACATGCTGCGAATGCGCAACGGCGACTGCAGATGTGTAGGAAACGGCGCGCTCGTTTTCTCGTTTTGCCCACACTTTTGAGTGTTAGTGTGGCGTGTGAGTGTGTGAAAGAGTGGGCCCAGCAGGAGGCGGTGGCGTGCGGGGCGAGGAGGTGGCCTAGGCTGCGCGATTTGTGCTGTGGGTGCGGGCCGCTTGCAGGGGCCTGTTTAACTCATACTTACCTGGCAGGGGAGATACTTTGATCAAGAAGGAGGTTCACCCAGGGCGAGGCTTGGCCATTGCACTCCGGCTGTGCTGACCCCTGCGAATTCCCCAAATGTGGGAATCTCGACTGCATAATTTCTGGTAGTGGGGGACTGCGTTCGCGCTCTCCCCTGATGTGCTTGGTCCAAAATCAGATACGGGAGGGTTAGGACACCACGAGCTGCGTGGCTGCGGAAAGATCCCGGTTCGACAGGAGTGGACGCCGCTGCTGGTTCTCGCTGGCTTTTAGTTAGGGGTCCGGAGAAGCATCTCAAGCTAGTTCCACTACTCCTTCCGGACGTTCATTCCCTTTTCAAAGTCAGTCGTTTTGCTGTAGTCTGCGTTCTTT
The DNA here is from genome assembly GCF_040954835.1 of Lepisosteus oculatus. Taxonomy (NCBI): domain Eukaryota; kingdom Metazoa; phylum Chordata; class Actinopteri; order Semionotiformes; family Lepisosteidae; genus Lepisosteus; species Lepisosteus oculatus. Next base: position 1,217,307 of record NW_027168171.1, read on the forward strand.
AGGCTGATTATCGAGGTTAGCCTTTATTTGGTCATGGGGGGCCTCGGTACTGTATGCTGAGTCTAAAGACAGTTTCACCCGTTTTCTGATTGCTCGGTTCTGTACCAGTGCAGACATGTCAAACAGTGAATGGCTGTACCTCTACTGTATCCATGCTCAATGAATGAAATCGGTAACAAATGAATATATGTCTAGTTATACGAAAAACGAGTGGTTTATCGACTCATCTTCATTTGCAGATTTAGAAGCAGCTTCGATATTCGTTTTACAGACGGGTTTTTTTTTTTGAATATGGGTCACACACATGCCACAGCAACAAAACATCTCTAGAGATGAGGCTATAGATCACCTTTCCATCCTGCAGGTTTTCCTCCCAAAGCCTACGGCACCAACGGCGACCCCTGCTGGCCGGGAGAGCAAAAGCTTACAGCACCTGGTATTCCCAGGCAGTCTCCCATCCAAGTACTAACCAGGCCCGACGCTGCTTAGCTTCCGAGATCAGACGAGATCGGGCGTGTTCAGGGTGGTGTGGCCGTAAGCGAAAGCCCCGGCGCCTGACTCGCTACTTGAAGCTGTGTGTGGCGGGGGTTCCGTGCCCCCCGAGCGGGACTGAAGGATCGTTCGTGTGCAACTCTTTGGAAAGGAGCTGCTTTCCAAATCGCATTGCGTGCCTGGATGTTGGCGAATGCGCTCCCTTGTGTTGGCTCGTCCCGCACTGGAGGAGGACAAACAATCTGCACGGAGGAGCACCAGGCAAGCCTTCACCAGACAAAAACCTCCAGTGCACAGCACTCTGGAAACATTTCGGGGCTTTCGCGTGTTTATTTCAGCACGTAAAGCGCACCGGTCCAACACGTCGGCTGGGCGCGCGGCGCCTCCGCCCTCTTGTGGCCTTGCGGCGTCAGAGCAAGAGGCTCCTTCTCGCTGCCCTTCCGCTGTGTTGCAGGACCCGGAGCGCGCACTTTGTGGGGGGCGGGGGACCGCGTTCGCGCTCTGCCCCCGGTCTCTTGCGCGAGTACTAAATCTCACGGACAGGGGGGCCTCGTCATTGATTGTTACAGGTGAGACGGGGATTAGGAGGAGACCCCAACTGATGGGTAAAGGGGAGCACTAACACCAGAGGGACACCCCCGGCGTCTCTTTTTGAGAGACGCCCTGGGGTTTCCTAATGGCCAAGGAGGGTCGGGACCTCGGTTTGACCTCTGTTTGTGCAGCAGAGTGTCGCCATCAGGAGGCTGGGGCGTAAGAGAGCCACACAGCCCGCAGGGTGAGCGCTCCCTACTGGTCCCAGTCACACCTCTTGCAGGAGCAGCAGCAACCGGAGCTTTTCCGGGGTGGAATCTCCCATCCGGGTGCCGGCCAGGCTCACACCTGCTGGGCTGCCCCGGGGGTGAGCCCAGTCGAGAGTCGCAGGGCCAGATCTAGTCACCGGGGAGAAACGATACAAGTGAAGGATTGCTCGGCTCTCGGCACTTGAAAAGACCGACAAATGTCTCGTTCCCGCCGGAGCTGAATGTACCCGCATGTGTGGTGTCGTCTTCTTCCCCCGCCCCGCTGTGTTTGCTGTATTGTCTCTGAAGCCGGCCCCCCCGAGACGAGACGGGCTGTTCCTGTGCCCCAATTAACACTTTACAGGTGCCATTCCCCGGCATTGTGGCCATTGTCGGTGCTCACACGCGATAAGATAAGGCGGAGGAGAGCAGGGCATGCCCAGCGGCAGACATTCAAGGAGGGGGCAGTGCGAGGTGAGGTGAGGTGCGACACGCCGGAGCCCCGACGCAGCTAATGCGGAGCACTTGTTGGACTGGCATCGAAACGACGTGTGCGCACGGAGCGAGCCTTCCCTGCGGCGGAGCGTGGGAACTTTCTCCCCCCCTCCCGCTGCAGGAGTTGTGTGCACTGCAGCGGTGCCGAGAGAAAAGCAAAGAAGGCAGCAGGCTCTGGAGAGCAGGTAAGAGACGGAGCCTTGTGGGCAGGCGAGCAGGCCCGTTTTTTGGAAATTGCTGAAAAGGTTTGTTCGGTGTGTGGCAGGCGCACGTCGCGAGCTTGCGTGGCGATCTGCCGGTCTGGAGTTATGCAAATGAGGCCGAATTGCATCCCGGGACATGCTGCGAATGCGCAACGGCGACTGCAGATGTGTAGGAAACGGCGCGCTCGTTTTCTCGTTTTGCCCACACTTTTGAGTGTTAGTGTGGCGTGTGAGTGTGTGAAAGAGTGGGACCAGCAGGAGGCGATGGCGTGCGGGGCGAGGAGGTGGCCTAGGCTGCGCGATTTGTGCTGTGGGTGCGGGCCGCTTGCAGGGGCCTGTTTAACTCATACTTACCTGGCAGGGGAGATACCTTGATCAAGAAGGAGGTTCACCCAGAGCGAGGCTTGGCCATTGCACTCCGGCTGTGCTGACCCCTGCGAATTCCCCAAATGTGGGAATCTCGACTGCATAATTTCTGGTAGTGGGGGACTGCGTTCGCGCTCTCCCCTGATGTGCTTGGTCCAAAATCAGATACGGGAGGGTTAGGACACCACGAGCTGCGTGGCTGCGGAAGGATCCCGGTTCGACAGGAGTGGACGCCGCTGCTGGTTCTCGCTGGCTTTCAGTTAGGGGTCCGGAGAAGCATCTCAAGCTAGTTCCACTACTCCTTCCGGACGTTCATTCCCTTTTCAAAGTCAGTCGTTTTGCTGTAGTCTGCGTTCTTTAGGCTGATTATCGAGGTTAGCCTTTATTTGGTCATGGGGGGCCTCGGTACTGTATGCTGAGTCTAAAGACAGTTTCACCCGTTTTCTGATTGCTCGGTTCTGTACCAGTGCAGACATGTCAAACAGTGAATGGCTGTACCTCTACTGTATCCGTGCTCAATGAATGAAATCGGTAACAAATGAATATATGTCTAGTTATACGAAAAACGAGTGGTTTATCGACTCATCTTCATTTGCAGATTTAGAGGCAGCTTCGATATTCGTTTTACAGACGGGTTTTTTTTTTTGAATATGGGTCACACACATGCCACAGCAACAAAACATCTCTAGAGATGAGGCTATAGATCACCTTTCCATCCTGCAGGTTTTCCTCCCAAAGCCTACGGCACCAACGGCGACCCCTGCTGGTCGGGAGAGCAAAAGCTTACAGCACCTGGTATTCCCAGGCAGTCTCCCATCCAAGTACTAACCAGGCCCGACGCTGCTTAGCTTCCGAGATCAGACGAGATCGGGCGTGTTCAGGGTGGTGTGGCCGTAAGCGAAAGCCCCGGCGCCTGACTCGCTACTTGAAGCTGTGTGTGGCGGGGGTTCCGTGCCCCCCGAGCGGGACTGAAGGATCGTTCGTGTGCAACTCTTTGGAAAGGAGCTGCTTTCCAAATCGCATTGCGTGCCTGGATGTTGGCGAATGCGCTCCCTTGTGTTGGCTCGTCCCGCACTGGAGGAGGACAAACAATCTGCACGGAGGAGCACCAGGCAAGTCTTCACCAGACAAAAACCTCCAGTGCACAGCACTCTGGAAACATTTCGGGGCTTTCGCGTGTTTATTTCAGCACGTAAAGCGCACCGGTCCAACACGTCGGCCGGGCGCGCGGCGCCTCCGCCCTCTTGTGGCCTTGCGGCATCAGAGCAAGAGGCTCCTTCTCGCTGCCCTTCCGCTGTGTTGCAGGGCCCCGAGAGGGAACCCGGAGCGTGCACTTTGTGGGGGGCGGGGGACCGCGTTCGCGCTCTGCCCCCGGTCTCTTGCGCGAGTACTAAATCTCACGGACAGGGGGGCCTCGTCATTGATTGTTACAGGTGAGACGGGGATTAGGAGGAGACCCCGACTGATGGGTAAAGGGGAGCACTAACACCAGAGGGACACCCCCGGCGTCTCTTTTTGAGAGACGCCCTGGGGTTTCCTAATGGCCAAGGAGGGTCGGGACCTCGGTTTGACCTCTGTTTGTGCAGCAGAGTGTCGCCATCAGGAGGCTGGGGCGTAAGAGAGCCACACAGCCCGCAGGGTGAGCGCTCCCTACTGGTCCCAGTCACACCTCTTGCAGGAGCAGCAGCAACCGGAGCTTTTCCGGGGTGGAATCTCCCATCCGGGTGCCGGCCAGGCTCACACCTGCTGGGCTGCCCCGGGGGTGAGCCCGGTCGAGAGTCGCAGGGCCAGATCTAGTCACCGGGGAGAAACGATACAAGTGAAGGATTGCTCGGCTCTCGGCACTTGAAAAGACCGACAAATGTCTCGTTCCCGCCGGAGCTGAATGTACCCGCATGTGTGGTGTCGTCTTCTTCCCCCGCCCCGCTGTGTTTGCTGTATTGTCTCTGAAGCCGGCCCCCCCGAGACGAGACGGGCTGTTCCTGTGCCCCAATTAACACTTTACAGGTGCCATTCCCCGGCATTGTGGCCATTGTCGGTGCTCACACGCGATAAGATAAGGCGGAGGAGAGCGGGGCATGCCCAGCGGCAGACATTCAAGGAGGGGGCAGTGCGAGGTGAGGTGAGGTGCGACACGCCGGAGCCCCGACGCAGCTAATGCGGAGCACTTGTTGGACTGGCATCGAAAGGACGTGTGCGCACGGAGCGAGCCTTCCCTGCGGCGGAGCGCGGGAACTTTCTCCCCCCCTCCCGCTGCAGGAGTTGTGTGCACTGCAGCGGTGCCGAGAGAAAAGCACAGAAGGCAGCAGGCTCTGGAGAGCAGGTAAGAGACGGAGCCTTGTGGGCAGGCGAGCAGGCCCGTTTTTTGGAAATTGCTGAAAAGGTTTGTTCGGTGTGTGGCAGGCGCACGTCGCGAGCTTGCGTGGCGATCTGCCGGTCTGGAGTTATGCAAATGAGGCCGAATTGCATCCCGGGACATGCTGCGAATGCGCAACGGCGACTGCAGATGTGTAGGAAACGGCGCGCTCGTTTTCTCGTTTTGCCCACACTTTTGAGTGTCAGTGTGGCGTTTGAGTGTATGAAAGAGTGGGCCCAGCAGGAGGCGGTGGCGTGCGGGGCGAGGAGGTGGCCTAGGCTGCGCGATTTGTGCTGTGGGTGCGGGCCGCTTGCAGGGGCCTGTTTAACTCATACTTACCTGGCAGGGGAGATACCTTGATCAAGAAGGAGGTTCACCCAGGGCGAGGCTCGGCCATTGCACTCCGGCTGTGCTGACCTCTGCGAATTCCCCAAATGTGGGAATCTCGACTGCATAATTTCTGGTAGTGGGGGACTGCGTTTGCGCTCTCCCCTGATGTGCTTGGTCCAAAATCAGATACGGGAGGGTTAGGACACCACGAGCTGCGTGGCTGCGGAAGGATCCCGGTTCGACAGGAGTGGACGCCGCTGCTGGTTCTCGCTGGCTTTTAGTTAGGGGTCCGGAGAAGCATCTCAAGCTAGTTCCACTACTCCTTCCGGACGTTCATTCCCTTTTCAAAGTCAGTCGTTTTGCTGTAGTCTGCGTTCTTTAGGCTGATTATCGAGGTTAGCCTTTATTTGGTCATGGGGGGCCTCGGTACTGTATGCTGAGTCTAAAGACAGTTTCACCCGTTTTCTGATTGCTCGGTTCTGTACCAGTGCAGACATGTCAAACAGTGAATGGCTGTACCTCTATTGTATCCGTGCTCAATGAATGAAATCGGTAACAAATGAATATATGTCTAATTATACGAAAAACGAGTGGTTTATCGACTCATCTTCATTTGCAGATTTAGAGGCAGCTTCGATATTCGTTTTACAGACGGGTTTTTTTTTTTGAATATGGGTCACACACATGCCACAGCAACAAAACATCTCTAGAGATGAGGCTATAGATCACCTTTCCATCCTGCAGGTTTTCCTCCCAAAGCCTACGGCACCAACGGCGACCCCTGCTGGCCGGGAGAGCAAAAGCTTACAGCACCTGGTATTCCCAGGCAGTCTCCCATCCAAGTACTAACCAGGCCCGACGCTGCTTAGCTTCCGAGATCAGACGAGATCGGGCGTGTTCAGGGTGGTGTGGCCGTAAGCGAAAGCCCCAGCGCCTGACTCGCTACTTGAAGCTGTGTGTGGCGGGGGTTCCGTGCCCCCCGAGCGGGACTGAAGGATCGTTCGTGTGCAACTCTTTGGAAAGGAGCTGCTTTCCAAATCGCATTGCGTGCCTGGATGTTGGCGAATGCGCTCCCTTGTGTTGGCTCGTCCCGCACTGGAGGAGGACAAACAATCTGCACGGAGGAGCACCAGGCAAGTCTTCACCAGACAAAAACCTCCAGTGCACAGCACTCTGGAAACATTTCGGGGCTTTCGCGTGTTTATTTCAGCACGTAAAGCGCACCGGTCCAACACGTCGGCCGGGCGCGCGGCGCCTCCGCCCTCTTGTGGCCTTGCGGCGTCAGAGCAAGAGGCTCCTTCTCGCTGCCCTTCCGCTGTGTTGCAGGGCCCCAAGAGGGAACCCGGAGCGCGCACTTTGTGGGGGGCGGGGGACCGCGTTCGCGCTCTGCCCCCGGTCTCTTGCGCGAGTACTAAATCTCACGGACAGGGGGGCCTCGTCATTGATTGTTACAGGTGAGACGGGGATTAGGAGGAGACCCCGACTGATGTGTAAAGGGGAGCACTAACACCAGAGGGACACCCCCGGCGTCTCTTTTTGAGAGACGCCCTGGGGTTTCCTAATGGCCAAGGAGGGTCGGGACCTCGGTTTGACGCCTCCCCCGAAGGACGGCGCCTGTTTGTGCAGCAGAGTGTCGCCATCAGGAGGCTGGGGCGTAAGAGAGCCACACAGCCCGCAGGGTGAGCGCTCCCTACTGGTCCCAGTCACACCTCTTGCAGGAGCAGCAGCAACCGGAGCTTTTCCGGGGTGGAATCTCCCATCCGGGTGCCGGCCAGGCTCACACCTGCTGGGCTGCCCCGGGAGTGAGCCCAGTCGAGAGTCGCAGGGCCAGATCTAGTCACCGGGGAGAAACGATACAAGTGAAGGATTGCTCGGCTCTCGGCACTTGAAAAGACCGACAAATGTCTCGTTCCCGCCGGAGCTGAATGTACCCGCATGTGTGGTGTCGTCTTCTTCCCCCGCCCCGCTGTGTTTGCTGTATTGTCTCTGAAGCCGGCCCCCCCGAGACGAGACGGGCTGTTCCTGTGCCCCAATTAACACTTTACAGGTGCCATTCCCCGGCATTGTGGCCATTGTCGGTGCTCACACGCGATAAGATAAGGCGGAGGAGAGCGGGGCATGCCCAGCGGCAGACATTCAAGGAGGGGGCAGTGCGAGGTGAGGTGAGGTGCGACACGCCGGAGCCCCGACGCAGCTAATGCGGAGCACTTGTTGGACTGGCATCGAAAGGACGTGTGCGCACGGAGCGAGCCTTCCCTGCGGCGGAGCGCGGGAACTTTCTCCCCCCCTCCCGCTGCAGGAGTTGTGTGCGCTGCAGCGGTGCCGAGAGAAAAGCACAGAAGGCAGCAGGCTCTGGAGAGCAGGTAAGAGACGGAGCCTTGTGGGCAGGCGAGCAGGCCCGTTTTTTGGAAATTGCTGAAAAGGTTTGTTCGGTGTGTGGCAGGCGCACGTCGCGAGCTTGCGTGGCGATCTGCCGGTCTGGAGTTATGCAAATGAGGCCGAATTGCATCCCGGGACATGCTGCGAATGCACAACGGCGACTGCAGATGTGTAAGAAACGGCGCGCTCGTTTTCTCGTTTTGCCCACACTTTTGAGTGTTAGTGTGGCGTGTGAGTGTGCGAAAGAGTGGGCCCAGCAGGAGGCGGTGGCGTGCGGGGCGAGGAGGTGGCCTAGGCTGCGCGATTTGTGCTGTGGGTGCGGGCCGCTTGCAGGGGCCTGTACAACTCATACTTACCTGGCAGGGGAGATATCTTGATCAAGAAGGAGATTCAACCAGGGCGAGGCTCGGCCATTGCACTCCGGCTGTGCTGACCCCTGCGAATTCCCCAAATGTGGGAATCTCGACTGCATAATTTCTGGTAGTGGGGGACTGCGTTCGCGCTCTCCCCTGATGTGCTTGGTCCAAAATCAGATACGGGAGGGTTAGGACACCACGAGCTGCGTGGCTGCGGAAGGATCCCGGTTCAACAGGAGTTGACGCCGCTGCTGGTTCTCGCTGGCTTTTAGTTAGGGGTCCGGAGAAGCATCTCAAGCTAGTTCCACTACTCCTTCCGGACGTTCATTCCCTTTTCAAAGTCAGTCGTTTTGCTGTAGTCTGCGTTCTTTAGGCTGATTATCGAGGTTAGCCTTTATTTGGTCATGGGGGGCCTCGGTACTGTATGCTGAGTCTAAAGACAGTTTCACCCGTTTTCTGATTGCTCGGTTCTGTACCAGTGCAGACATGTCAAACAGTGAATGGCTGTACCTCTATTGTATCCGTGCTCAATGAATGAAATCGGTAACAAATGAATATATGTCTAGTTATACGAAAAACGAGTGGTTTATCGACTCATCTTCATTTGCAGATTTAGAGGCAGCTTCGATATTCGTTTTACAGACGGGTTTTTTTTTTTTGAATATGGGTCACACACATGCCACAGCAACAAAACATCTCTAGAGATGAGGCTATAGATCACCTTTCCATCCTGCAGGTTTTCCTCCCAAAGCCTACGGCACCAACGGCGACCCCTGCTGGCCGGGAGAGCAAGAGCTTATAGCACCTGGTATTCCCAGGCGGTCTCCCATCCAAGTACTAACCAGGCCCGACCCTGCTTAGCTTCCAAGATCAGACGAGATCGGGCGTGTTCAGGGTGGTGTGGCCGTAAGCGAAAGCCCTGGCGCCTGACTCGCTACTTGAAGCTGTGTGTGGCGGGGGCTCCGTGCCCCCCGAGCGGGACTGAAGGATCGTTCGTGTGCAACTCTTTGGAAAGGAGCTGCTTTCCAAATCGCATTGCGTGCCTGGATGTTGGCGAATGCGCTCCCTTGTGTTGGCTCGTCCCGCACTGGAGGAGGACAAAGAATCTGCACGGAGGAGCACCAGGCAAGTCTTCAGTGCACAGCACTCTGGAAACATTTCGGGGCTGTCGCGTGTTTATTTCAGCACGTAAAGCGCACCGGTCCAACACTTCGGCCGGGCGCGCGGCGCCTCCGCCCTCTTGCTGCCCCTGCAGCTGCTTCACTTTTCCCTTTAGTTGCCATCGATTTTTTTGTAGTGCTATACATATACGATTGAGGTATCTTAGAGTTCTCCTTCGAAGACCCAGCACTCTCTTTTCTTTTCCCAGTGTTACTCATATCGGACTTTTTAAACCTAAAAAAAAATCGTTTTTTTTCTTTCAATTATAACTGAAGTTTAAACAACTAGTGTTAAGTCCTTATTTTTCTGTAGTCAAAAAAAGCAAAAATTAACATTCAGGTCATGAAAAACTCAAAAAAACTCCCCAACCACTAAACTTTACCTCCCACCTGAGCGCCATCTTGAACGCCCCTACCACCAGAGAATGCTCACGATTTCGGAAGCTGTCTCCGGGACGTGCTGATTCCACACATCCTGAATAAATCATGATATTGTTAGTTGCTGTAGCTAGACGTTCAAATGAGTTTCATGGCCAGATGGACTGTTTCCTCCAGCGGTATAATATTGCAGTGAGACAGCACGATGCCTGCAAGACTATGTCACGCTAAACGCCACAGATTGTGTTTGTCCGTTCGTGTCAGTCGTCCCGCAGCCACGGGAAGTGGGACACAAACATGCTGCAATGCTTTCAAGACGTTAGGATTTGTTTGTGCAACATCCAAGAGGAGTACTTGTGGCTTGAATGTGAACTGTACGTGCCCGCCCCCTTTCCTCTGTAGTGCATGAGTTCCTCCCGGCATGCCCTTCGTCATTGTTCTGTCATCTTGTATTTAAAGGGTTGTATTTCTGCTGCTGAAAATAAGCAACGGTTTTCTCACAACGCCCTTTGTTCCCAACGGAGCCCTTGTCTGTCATGAAATTCTTCAAAACCTCAAGCTAGAAGAAGAAGAAGACGACAAATATGAAGCGTTATAGCAACGACATGCCATGACACGATCGATAACGATTTCCATAGGATCCCCGCGGTTGCCTGGCAACTGTCAGCTTTGCGCAGTGGCAGTATCGTAGCCTGTGAGGTTTAGCCGAGGCGCGATTCTTGCTAGTTGAAAACTTTTCCCAATACCCCGCTTCCGCCGGTTTGCAATACAATCGGCGAAAGCAATTTTTGACAGTCTCGTCAGAGACTGAGCAAGGTGTTTAAAGACAGATTTGGTCACGGTGATATCATGGTAGAAAGAAACGAACTTGTTACGTGTCAACAGAAACGCTCTTTAGCTCTTTCAGCTTTATGCAGAGAACAGCGTCTGTCGAGATTACTTTTGTGTCAGCGCGAAACGCCGTGTGCTTGTCAGTATGATTTCATATTGCTCGTAGCGGCGCCTGGCTTTTGTCTGTCAAACGTTAGGTTGCGCTTCTTCATGCTGCATCGTCGGCATGAGTGGAGCATTTTAAACGTCTGTACTTACTGCGCCCCATAAGAAATCGTTTGTCCCCATTCAAAAGAGATTGTGCGATGTCCTGCAGCGTTCGCAAAGCAAACCTTTGACAGTTTGAAAAGAGGAATTTATTCTGCTTCCTGTGCGTGCAGTAGTTACAAAGTTGAACGTCTTTACACGATCTGCTGCAGTTTTCAGTGGGTGGGCTTTGTCAAATGGCTTGGAAAAACGCACTGTGTTTCTGCTCGGGAAACATCATGAGCAGTGTCCTGCATGTTTTCTGTGTATAGCTGTCTTTTAACGCATACAGAATTCATTCGAAATCATTGATTTCTCCAATTAACAAGGGTCTCTTTTTGAACCTGCCAGAAGCATTCTTTCAATGTAACAGATTTACTCCGGGGAAGGGCAGCATGACATTGAGAGTAGCTCAAGCTTTCAGCACCTTTATCTGACTGCATGTATGCAGACACTGCTCAGAATCCCCTGTAAGATTCTCCTTCAATTCCGTTTTGCAGTGCTTTAGCTCTTTCAAAAGGCTTCGCTTTGCTAGTCACAATCCAAGGCTCATGACAGCATTTGAAAACATTCGTAACTGCGTTGGCCGGGAATCGAACCTGGGTTAACTGCTTTGAAGGCAGCTATGCGCAACACTGGCTCGCTCCAGAATAAATCTCACGTCGAGGGCATATTTTTTTCCATTTTACCGTGAGTCGGGCTCAGCTGCACAGAGGAGAGAGCAGAGCAATGAGGTCACGGGGACAGGGGAGTCACACGCTGGCGGTTTGAATACGCGGAAGATCACTGAGGGATCCACAGTATATGGACTCTCCGTGCGCCATCAGTCCGCACTCCGGACTCTGAATCCTGCCATCCGAGTTAAGATCTCGGCGGAACATGAGGCGCAGTTCCTTCTTAAAACGTAATCTGGTGAGCATTTCTAGAATCGTACTTGTATAGATGCAGCCTTTAATGTGTTGCTAGGTTAAAATTGATGACTTCTTGTATTTCAGTAGGCAACTGCCCTCTTGATTTCGGATTTAATTTCTTTATTACAGGGGCGCTTTTATGAAGACAGAGTCATGTTCAGGTACTTTGCTTGATGGAGGAAGCTCATTTCGGACTCTGTGATCTGCTCACCTGGAAAGGTCTGCTATACTACTACAAGAGAGAAGTAGAGTCTGGAAGAAGGGACAATTTTATGATGCTTTGGAAGATAATGTTTTTTTTTCTTATACTGAAAATGAAAGGTAGTTGTTTCTATATGGACTCAGTCTTTGGAATTTGTATATATATATTTCAGTGATCCCTCAGCCATTCCTTCTGTATTGTAATTCAATTTCTCTTTTAAAATTCCTTCCCCACTTCTAGGACCTGCAGTTGCTGAACTCCACAATGGCTTCTATTGGAAAGTCTGTGACTGAGACCAAGTGTTCACTTTTTTATGAAACCATTATTTATTTAGGAGCAATGAGCAATTCTTATATAAATGCAATAAAATCATTATGCTCAAACTATGAGAGAGAAAATTAAGGATAATTTAAGAAATCAGTCTTAGCTTGTTTCTATACACAGATGGTATTATTTATTTTCAAAGGAAACCCGCGAGGATTCCCCTGGTGTGCAAGATGTGCCTGAATACTCTTGATCAGCTTCCTGCTCACTTGAAGAGGGCGTGTATGAAGCACGCCACGGCAGAAAACATCAGGATGGCCTCTCAACAGGCGAGGGAGGACATGATGAATCACCTGAAGAACGGGGTCATCGTGGATTACCACAGAATAGAGATCGTGTCTGGTGAGGCAAACAGGATAGTGGTTGTAAGACTGCTAGAGTCCTTGGGCCTTTTTGTACATGGGAAGCCTGAAGACACATTGGCAAGGTGAGATATTTTTAATCTGTAAGGCTTCTGTAGTTTCTTTTTGAAATCATTGTTACAACATATTATGTAAAAGCATGTTGAAAAGAATCTACCTGCATTCCAGCGGCCCTGAGCAAGAGGCCGCAGTCCAGGAGGAAGAGATGCCAGAGGCTGCTCTAGAAACTGAAACAGAAGCGGATAAGGAAGGGGAAGATGTGAGCTCTGAAGAACTCTATCAGCAGTAAGACTTTTTATTTTTCAGATGTATCTATTTTTTACTAAAATTCTAATTTGTCTTATAGGTATAAAATGTTTAAACCGGTGTTTTATATCCTTACAGGCCCTGAGTAGTTAAAAAGTATCAGCAGGCCGGAAGAGAGTGGCCCAAGCTGGACTCTATAGAAAGCACTCCCTGGATGCTCCTCTCCTGATTGGATTCAAACAGTACCTTACCAAGGATCTGGGAGTGGCAAATTATTCTCAGGAGGTATTTATTTTTTAAAGGCATTTAAAATTAAGCAATGGTATCTTCATTGTAAATGTTTTTATTTCTTAGCTTAAAATTCACCCATGTGAAATGATGTCAGCCATAAACATCATGACTCTATATTTCCTACCTGAATCTATTCTACTTAAATTATTACATTATACACAATTTGAGTTCATTTTAAAAAGTAAAAGGTAATGAAAGGAATGCATTTTCATAAGAAAGATAATACCGATATGCATGTGATAATCTTCCTTATATCATGTAGTGCATCATTTGGACACTTTGTGGGCTTCAAATACAAAGAAAATCATGTTCTATGGTACAAGATAAATACAAAACTTAAGCTTTTATTTTAATTAGATTTCTTTATAAAGCATAAGCAATCATTTATTACATCGCTTCTTGAATTAAATCTTTTGACAAGAGGTAAGACTTCTGTTACATTTAAACCCATGTTTAGCTGTGTTTTTTAGATTTAACTGAACCAATTTCTGTGTGTGATAATGTCCTTGAATTCTGACAACATCACACTAAATTACATGATATAAAACAGCTAATGTTTCTAGAGATAAAGTTTCTGAGATGCTTCTAATTACTTTTTATTACCAGGGACAGTTTAATTCACCTTGTACAGTACTGTAAGACCAAGATGCTTTTTTTAAAAGTTATTTAACATTTTATAGAACTTTGTCTACTATGGCAACATGATGTGCTTGGTGAAACTTGGAAAAATACTGCTTGGCCACTTATCTTAAGATAAAGATAGGATAAAGGTTTATCTTTTGCACCTACCTGACCCCCAGGGAAGGCCAATGCTTTCTAAGTTGATGGTTCCCTACAGTAGACTGTACTTTAATTTCAAAGGTAATGTATATTGACCCAAATCAGTTTTGGAATCCAATCTACTGACGAGATGGAGCACATCCTTTTTTCAGGATTTTAGCATCATACGTTTGGTATATTTAGTCCCTAATGCTGAAAGAAATGATCATAGAACATTTGGACACTTTGTGGGCTTGAAATACAAAGCAAATCATGTTCTATGGTACAAGATAAATACAAAACGTAAGCTTTTATTTTAATTAGATTTGTTTATAAAGCATAAGCAATCATTTATTACATTAATATATGTGAAAATAACATTTTAGCATCATACGTTTAGTATATTTAGTCCCTAATGCTGAAAGAAATGATCATAGAACATGACATCTAACCTTACCTGCGGTGTTTTTAATCCCTATTGCTCAATGCACGGTGAAAGCATTCCATACATGTGTCTGACAATGAGGAATGGGCCCCTGAGACAGTCATTTGCCTGTTTCACAAATGATCGTATTTTACTAGAGATTCTGTTTGGGATTCAGATGTGCATTCGGACAGCAATCCCTTTCAAGAAATGATACGTTCTGGATGAGGTCAAAGGTGCTGGAACACTGTATCTAGGATGTGTTTGCAGAGACTGTGTGTCTCCTGCTTCAACGCAGTGATAAACAGATGTGCTCCTTTAATTTATTGGTACATGCCCAGGGCAGTAAGCAGTCTGAGGATTTATTTCCAGATGGCATAGAGCAGTGAAGCAGTGAAGTAGTGCAAAACACTGGATCATTATATTATTAGAATCTATTCTACTTAAATTATTACATTATACTCAATTTGAGTTCATTTTAAAAAGTAAAAGGTAATGAAAGGAATGCATTTTCATAAGAAAGATAATACCGATATGCATGTGATAATCTTCCTTATATCATGTAGTGCGTCATTTGGACACTTTGTGGGCTTGAAATACAAAGAAAATCATGTTCTATGGTACAAGATAAATACAAAACGTAAGCTTTTATTTTAATTAGATTTGTTTCTAAAGCATAAGCAATCATTTATTACATTAATATATGTGAAAATAACATTTTAGCATCATATGTTTAGTATATTTAGTCCCTAATGCCGAAAGAAATGATCATTTGTTTAACATGCACGGGTCTGTCTCAAAGGATGCAGTACTCCTGAAGGGTCTCAAACCCTACATTTTGGATGCCTAGCTGTATCCCTCACATGTGGCACCTCAGAATGACTTCTAACCTTACCTGTGGTGTATTCAGTCCCTATTGCTCAATGCACGGTGTACATACTGCATACATGTGTCTTGAGAATGAGGAATGGGCCCCTGAGACAGTCATTTGCCTGTTTCACAAACAGGGACCTGGACCTAGACCTAGACCTGGCCCGTACAGGGCTCAAACCCGCGACCTTGGCGTTATTAGCACCACGCTCTAACCAACTGAGCTAACCAGCCTCACGACAGTGCTCCTCTCTGTGCTGCAAAAAATCAAACTCAGGGAATTTCTTTTGTCCTCCTTTGAATAGAAAACCGTGTAATTCAGTGTACGGGCTTTCTCGTGCAGTTTCATGGTTCTTGTAACCCAAATCCTACACTGGCCTGAAGTGCCCCCCCATTTCACAGCATTTTTCAGCTGATTTAAAATGTACCTAAAGGAGAAGCATTATCGAAGACCATCAATTACCAAGAGCTTTTGTCAAAGGTTTTGGTGGTCATTTTGAATGACCACAGAGCGCTGTGACCTCGGTTTTACATCTCATCCAAAAGACAGCGCCCTTTTACAACACAGCATCTCCGTCACTATACTGGGGCATTGGGACCCGCACAGACCTCAGGGTGAGCGCCCCCCCGCCGGCACCATTAACACCGCTTCCAGCTGGAAGCTTTGTTTTTCCCTGTAGCTCATCCTCATCCAGGTACTGACCTGGCTCACACCTGCTTAGCTTCAGTGGGTTTTCAGTTGCAAGTTGCAAGGGGATGCAAGTGATGGTGCTCGCTGCAAAAGCCACCGCATTGGCCGGGAATCAAACCCGAGCCTCCCGCGTGGCAGGCGAGAATTCTACCACTGAACCACCAATGCTCAGTGCTTCGGCCTTCAAAAAAGACGCTTTTTTGGTGCTCTGTGCAAAACGCGTCGACATCTGCTTCCAGCTGCAAAATGCCATTTGCGGACCCTGAGGAACTTATTTCCAAGGGAGCGAGTACAAGCGATTGGGCGTTTTAAAACCACCAGGAACAGCAAAGAGGCGCGCTTCTTTGCTTGTGCCGAAACACACCGACTGAAGGCGGACAACGTAGTCGGCAGGATTGGAAGCTGTGCGGGGAGACCCCAATGGATTTCTAGTCTATCGCCTTAACCACTCAGCCACGACTACAGCAAGCCCCACCGCCGCTGCGTTCTTGCTACAATCTTACCTGGATCGCGAGGCGCCGGCGGAAGCCTATTTCAAAGTCGTTCTCCGTTTCAAAAAAACATTTCCAAAATACAAGCCTTGCAGACAGACACGCC
Source organism: Lepisosteus oculatus (assembly GCF_040954835.1). Lineage (NCBI taxonomy): Eukaryota > Metazoa > Chordata > Actinopteri > Semionotiformes > Lepisosteidae > Lepisosteus > Lepisosteus oculatus. The sequence goes on from NW_027168171.1 coordinate 1,233,355, forward strand.
TCAGAGGACTTAAGGGTGGCTTCATGTCGGAATGATAAAGTCTCCCCGTCCGGACATGAAAATGCCACTTTGTTACACACAAAAAAAGAATCAACAACAGAGAAATGCCCACAAGCATTTGAAAAGCCGCACCACGTCGCACTTGAAATAGCTCTTACATTAGTGGTAGACACAGGAATCGCCTTTTTATTTACGCTCTTACCAACGCGATGGAAAGCAAAACAAAGCAAAGCAGAGCAAAACAAAACGAACAAACGAAAACCCTCACGTCCTGCACTTGCATATAACGCTGTTACGTGCCCAAGCGGTATTGTACGTCATCCTAGCACTACACCCCGGGTCGTACGGTATATGGGAACGAGCACACGCCACGAATCGTCTCGAATCACCCCCTACAGCTGTAAGGCGCCTTGAAGCGTGCACCCCCAACATTCTTCTTTGCGCATCTGTGAAAGGTAAACTCTTGAGCAAACTCTGAACCAGCTCTAAGGAAACTAATCCGATTAGACGTTACTTTGACTCATCCTTTAAGGGACCCTTGTTAATTGGAGAAATCAATGATTTCGAATGAATTCTGTATGCGTTAAAAGACAGCTATACACAGAAAACATGCAGGACACTGCTCATGATGTTTCTCGAGCCGAAACACAGTGCGTTTTTCCAAGCCATTTGACAAAGCCCGCCCACTGAAAACTGCAGCAGATCGTGTAAAGGCGTTCAACTTTGTAACTACTGCACGCACAGGAAGCAGAATAAATTCCTCTTTTCAAACTGTCAAAGGTTTGCTGCAGGACATCGCACAATCTCTTTTGAACGGGGACAAACGATTTCTTATGGGGCGCAGTAAGTACAGACGTTTATAAAGCTCCACTCATGCCGACGATGCAGCATGAAGAAGCGCAACCTAACGTTTGACAGACAAAAGCCGGGCGCCGCTACGAGCAATATGAAATCAAACTGACAGCACACGGCGTTTCGCGCTGACTCAAAAGTGATCTCGACAGACGATGTTCTCTGCATAACGCTGAAAGAGCTAAAGAGCGTTTTTGTTGAGACGTAACCCATTGGGCAAAAGACGTATAATATACGTCTATTAAACGCATATCTTAGACGTCTAAATGTGGTCTACAATTCGTCTAGAATGAAATTCTAATATACGTCTAAAGTTAAACGTCAATTATACGTCTATATTTAGACGTTCATTATACATAAATGGTTGGAGTTCTATTATACGGATAAATTTAGAGGACTATTATACATATATGGTTGGAGTTCCGGATAACTTTAGAGGTCTATTATACGTATATGGTTAGAGGTCTATTATACGTATAACTTTAGAGGTCTATTATACGTATATGGTTAGAGGTCTATTATACGGATAACATTAGAGGTCTATTATACGTATATGGGTAGAGGTCTATTATACATCAAAGATAGATTTTATAGGTGTAGAAACAAGTAAAACAAGCCAATGATTAGGTTTAGAAATGTATTCTGAAAATACACATTCACACCTGAAAAATATGTATTTCAAATTATACATTGTATACAATCAATCAACAATCAACATATGGGCAATAATCATAAAAAACACAACTAGTCTTAAACTTCAGCTACAAATTCTGGAAATATGGCAATATACAGTATAGTAACGGCAAACACAAACTAATTACATTAACACACTAACTCAAAACCACATTTTGATTCAAATATACATTTTAAAATGTACAACTTCTATATTTCCAAGAAAAAAAATATTACAATGAAAGTTAAGACGATTTTTGTCCACTATTTGCAAACCCTGTCTAATTGTCCTAACAGTTAGAACCAAAAACCTAGTATTTTCAGTGTCCAGATCTCCTGGCCCCCTGCCTTGCATATGCATTCTTCAAGTAACACATTGCGTGCTCCTTTATTTCTTTTTCTGTTGATGTAGGGCGGGACTTCAGCACCGCAGCTAGGAGAAAATTATATAATATTACTTCCCAAATTAATGATGATTAATATCTTCTTTAGTATAATCTAAAAAATGAACGGTTTACTAAGCTCAAAGCTGAAATAAATGTATAAAATTTGGCTTGCATCATAGCAGTTGAGCAATAAAGTCTGTCCTAATTAAAGAGTACCCAAAGTTTGAAAGTACAACATAGAATAAGAATAAGAGAAACGGCAAAACGATTTTGTGTCATCTTCCCCATTCACACTATTTTATGTGCCATTTTTTTGCTTATTCACATACTATTTTAATCAAAATAATATTAAGAAAGATCTGTATGTATTCAGATAGTATTATTATTGTTCATACTTACTCGTCAAAAGAGGATTGCTGAGATATTTGCGGATATACTTCTACGTTTGAAAAACGTGTCCAAAATGGTGACCAACGAATACTAGCAATGCATTGTGGTATATAACCGGAAAATATGCTGGGTTCGATATTTTCTCAACGTATGCGTTTATTAATGTTGTCGATATTATGGTTGAAATTTAACATTGATAATACATCGCTGCTATGAGCTGATGTGCAATTTTAACGCATGCAATAAGTAAGGATCGGTCACTGTTGTATGGTATTATATATAATGACATTATGGAATAGGATGGGGACAGGCCTGGCATCACGGGGGGAGGGGGGAATGTCGCCCCTTCAGTTTTGGGCAAAAAGTTTTACCTAACTTAATTTGCACCCTAAAAAAATAGTTGTACTTTGTCAATGGTCAGACAACACTAAATGACACGAACAGTCACTCAGTCTGTTTGATGGGCAGGAGGGCTATCCGTCCAGGAACTGCACATATTATTGAGTGTCAACATTACGATCCTGTTTGCTCAGGTGGACCGATTCCTTGCAGTAGTTTATCATTATACTTAAAATCGTTATATAACTAGGACTAGTTATAGCAGTCTGTGCTTTCTGTTGGTTTTACAACATTTTTTTCTTAACGATTCAGAACGTCCATGTAGCTGCAAAAATGAACGCTTATGGTACTTTTCGCTCCAGGCAGTACAAACCTTGAGAGTGACGAAAAATGTGAAACTGAACTTCATCGCAAATACCAGATTGCTAGTCGTTATCTTCTATCATGAAGCACTAATCAATGGCATAGCTGCGAGATTTCATTTGGGTAGCTGCACCGTACAGCTCCGTTTCAACCGAAATATCACTCCCCCCTCAGAATTTCAGATGCCCCCCTACAGATTTTTCCTCGGGCACCGCGCACTGATGGGGGACTTTTGTCAAGAAAATAAAAATAGAAACTCTTTAGGCACTCAAACATTTTACTGTTTTTTTTCAGGCAGGTGGCAAGACCCCCTCAGCAAAACCCTTGTTTGCCAAGCTGTGGGCATTGATTCGTCGAATATACGTATATTTACGGCGAAATTACGGCTATACGTATATATACGTGGCCTCGACGTATAATCAACGTCGAATTGCAACCTTAAAATCGACGACATGAATAAACGCATATATAACGTCGAAAACACATCTAACACAGTGCCTGAGGCTTTTTACTGTATGTATCGTGTGTGCCGCAACTAGGAGTACCTTTTGCTAAAGATTTCCGTGGAGAGGAGCATGAATGAGTTCCATGCAATTTTTGTGCTTCCCTGCCTTCGGGTGGGGCGCAGCCTGGCTGGTCAAAGAGAGAAAACAAAAACGCCCGCAATCGGTCTTGTTATGGCGATTGTGGCAGTCTGCTCCGCGAGTCCACGGTCTCCGGCCGTCTGATTGGCGCTCTTTTCTTTGGGGGGCGGGAAGTGTCCGGCCGCAGGGGATCTTGGGACCTCGCTTTGCATAGCGGCTTCCCAGAGTGCGTCGTTTCCGGCACAGTGTGGCCGGGTGTTTTCCGAGTTATCGCACGGATTGGGCACGCTCGCAAGCCGTGAGCCGCAGGCGATGAGCCCGGAGCTGAACGGGCCCCACTGGCTCGTTTGTAAGGCCAGGTGTATTGCCAACCACGACCGGCAGGGCAGAGGCTTTGAAGGCGGCCTGGGCTCCTGCAGCTGTGCAGCCACGCACTCTGGTTTCTCTTCATCTCGTACAAATCTTTTGCCTTTTACTAAAGATTTCCGTGGATAGGATCATGAATGAGTTCCATGCAATTTTTGTGCTTCCCTGCCTTCGGGTGGGGCGCAGCCTGGCTGGTCAAAGAGAGAAAACAAAAATGCTCGCAATCGGTCTTGTTATGGCGATTGTGGCAGTCTGCTCCACGAGTCCTCGGTCTCCGGCTGTCTGATTGGCGCTCTTTTCTTTGGGGGTTGGGAAGTGTCCGGCCGCAGGGGATCTTGGGACCTCGCTTTGCATAGCGGCTTCCCAGAGTGCGTCGTTTCCGGCACAGTGTGGCCGGGTGTTTTCCGAGTTATCGCACGGATTGGGCACGCTCGCAAGCCGTGAGCCGCAGGCGATGAGCCCGGAGCTGAACGGGCCCCACTGGCTCGTTTGTAAGGCCAGGTGTATTGCCAACCACGACCGGCAGGGCAGAGGCCTTGAAGGCGGCCTGGGCTCCTGCATTTGTGCAGCCACGCACTCTGGTTTCTTTTCATCTCCTACAAATCTTTCGCCTTTTGCTAAAGATTTCCGTGAAGAGGAGCATGAATGAGTTCCATGCAATTTTTGTGCTTCCCTGCCTTCGGGTGGGGCGCAGCCTGGCTGGTCAAAGAGAGAAAACAAAAACGCTCGCAATCGGTCTTGTTATGGCGATTGTGGCCGTCTGCTCCGCGAGTCCTCGGTCTCCGGCCGTCTGATTGGCGCTCTTTTCTTTGGGGGGCGGGAAGTGTCCGGCCGCAGGGGATCTTGGGACCTCGCTTTGCATAGCGGCTTCCCAGAGTGCGTCGTTTCCGGCACAGTGTGGCCGGGTGTTTTCCGAGTTATCGCACGGATTGGGCACGCTCGCAAGCCGTGAGCCGCAGGCGATGAGCCCCGAGCTGAACGGGCCCCACTGGCTCGTTTGTAAGATCTGCGGCAGATCGTGTAAAGACGTTCAACTTTGTAACTACTGCACGCACAGGAAGCAGAATAAATTCCTCTTTCAAACTGTCAAAGGTTTGCTTTGCGAACGCTGCAGGACATCGCACAATCTGTTTTGAACGGGGACAAACGATTTCTTATGAGGCGCAGTAAGTACAGACGTTTAAAAAGCTCCACTCATGCCGACGATGCAGCATGAAGAAGGGCAACCTAACGTTTGACAGACAAAAGCCGGGCGCCGCTACGAGCAATATGAAATCAAACTGACAGCACACGGCGTTTCGCGCTGACTCAAAAGTGATCTCGACAGACGCTGTTCTCTGCATAACGCTGAAAGAGCTAAAGAGTGTTTCTGTTGAGACGTAACAAGCTTGTTTCTTTCTACCATGATGTTACCATGACAAAATCTGTCTTTAAACACCTTGCTCAGTCTCTGACGAGACTGTCAAGAATTGCTTTCGCCGATTGTATTGCAAACCGGCGGAAGCGGGGTATTGGGAAAAGTTTTCAACTAGCAATAATCGCGCATCGGCTAAACCTCACAGGCTACGATACTGCCACTGCGCAAAGCTGACGGTTGCCAGGCAACCGCCTGGATCCTATGGAAATCGTTATCAATCGTCTCATGGCATGTCGTTGCTGTAACGCTTCATATTTGCGGCCGGACACTTCCCGCCCCCCAAAGAAAAGAGCACCAATCAGACAGGCGGAGACCGAGGACTCGCAGAGCAGACGGCCACAGTCGCAGTAATAAGAGTGATTGTGAGCGGTTTTCTTTTCTCTCTTTGACCAGCCCAGCTGCGCCCCACCCGAAGGCAGGAAAGCACAAAAATTGTATGGAACTCATTCATGCTCCTCTTCATGGAAATCTTTAGTAAAAGGCAAAAGATTTGTACGAGATGAAGAGAAACCAGAGTGCGTGGCTGGACAGCTGCAGGAGCCCAGGCTGCCTTCAAGGCCTCTGCCCTGCCGGTCGTGGTTGGCAATGCACCTGGCCTTACAAACGAGCCAGTGGGGCCCGTTCAGCTCCGGGCTCATCGCCTGCGGCTCTCGGCTTACCTGGCAGGGGAGATACCTTGATCAGCCTGTAGTTGGAGTAGTTGGATTGTTTTCTTGTTTTGTGGAAGCAGTGTTTGTTTTGCAGTTTGAGATGGCAACCTTTGGATCCCGCAAGAATGCTGTACGTTTTGAGCTTTTGGATGACCTGTTCATGGATCGTATGCAGTTCAGCAGAAAAGTGTTACAGAAGGAACTTGGCTTTGAACCTCGGCACTTGGATTTCATCTTTGCTCTCCCAGGTCAGAAAGCATTTGAGGTTGTATTTGGTACCTATCCTCTGTTTGAACAATGCGTGGATGTGTTTGAGGCAAAAAGAGGGAAAGTTCCTGCACTTGAGAAGATCAACTTGCAGCCTCTGACACAGAGAGAGAGGAAAACGGTGCATGTTGTTATGTTCTCGGAACTGGCAAAGACGGAGGACATTCACACCTGGCTTAACCAGTACTGCACCGTCCACCATGGAACTGAGGTTAGAGATGTTGACGGTATAAAAACAGGAGCAAGGAAATTCGAGGTTCGCTTACTACCGGACAATGTAAATGGAGGCTTAAGGCACCTGCCCTCTACAATCCGGCTGGGCGCCTGCAATGGCTATGTTTTTTATGTGGGACAACCAAAGGTGTGTCGGCGCTGTGGTGCTGTGGGACACCTGGCATCTTCCTGCACTGTGAAATGCTGCAAGACCTGTGGCAAACAGGGACATTTAGCCTCTGACTGTTCAATGCTGCCAAAGTGCAATTTATGTGGCTCGGAAGGACACGTTTTTAAGAACTGCCCTCACGCCTACGCCAATAAACTCAAAATGAGAAAGGATGAGGCAGTGCTTGTTTCAGCCAAACCGGCCCGAAAAGCCAAAGCAAACAACAAGTCAAACAAAAAACCCTTGTTGGACAAAGAGTCTCAGCCTCCAGCCAGGATCAGTCCTGGTGTGGCTCCGGGGCCGGTGGAAGAGAAATCCACTACGCTCCCACAACCGCAGACTGCACCAGACAAGCACGAGGGTTTGAAAACCCCCGAGAACAGCGAGGACCCCTCCCCCACTCCTGCTCCTCAGAACGAGGGCCAGTGTGGGGCCCCCCGGTGGAGCGGGTCCAGCGACGATACCCAGGATTCAGCGGAGCTGCTTTTCTCAGACTCTGCAAGTGCTACAGATGCCCTCCTCTCCTCCATCCAGTCCATCACGGAGGATCTGCAACAGCTGGTGGGTGAGGGGGAAGAGGAGACTGGTGCATCGGCTGCACCCCTTTCCCCTCAGTGCTCCCAGGAGCTGGACTTGAGGAAAAGGAAAAATGACTCTGTTTTCTCCCCGAGCGAGGAGGAAGGAGAGAATGGCGATGGGGACAGCTGGAACCCCTCCCTCTACCCCCTTCCTTGAAATGGACTCCGTGAATGCTTTTACTGCTGCCACCCTGATGAAGGCTCATTCAGAGGATGGCTGGCAGGAAATTGGTAAGAAGAAAAAGAAAAAGAAGAAGGTAACAGGTGAGACCGAAGAGAAATGTGTTTTGTAAAGACTGGTTCCACTTTCTTATGTAATATGGCTCTAAACATAATTTCTCTTAACACCAGAGGTATCAATGACGGAGTTAAATGTCAGTGTGTCTTTGATTACCTCCAGCAGAGAGAGGGAGATGTGTTGATGTTGCAGGAGTGTGCTTTAGCCTATCAAGAGAGGTATAAAAGCTTTGAAGATAGGTGGGATAAAGGGCCTTCTGTTTGGTCAGGGGACAATAACAACAGAGCCTCTGGCGTGGCCATTCTTTTCAAAGGATGGGCTTTCAAATTGAAAAGTATTCAGAGGGTCATAGATGGCAGGTTGCTGTGTGTGGATGTGGAATGGGGGACCGTTAACCTGCGGCTAATCAATGTGTATTGTCCTACTGACGTGGGAGGAAGGGTGGAGCTACTCAAGGCACTCTCTCCCCTATTGTTAAGTAGCACAGACGTGATAGTGGGAGGGGATTTTAATTGTATCTTAGAGCACACAGACAGGCAGTCTAGCTCTCCGATAAAATTGGAATCCAGCTCACTGGCTCTGCAAAACTTAGTTCAAGACTTTAAACTCTCAGACACATATAGATGTATATATCCCACAACAGCAGGATATACATGGTCAGGGAGGAATAGCAGCTCCAGAATTGACTATTGCTTTGTCTCAGAGAGAGTGAAAGTTGTTGGGGTCACTCTTCAGCCTGTCTTCTTCTCAGATCATCAGGCTTTAGGGTGTAGAGTGGAACTCCAGGGCGGGACTGTCTTTGGCCCAGGCCTCTGGAAACTCAACACAAAGCTGCTAGAGAACGAGGGGGTAGTATCCCGCTACAAGGAGAAACTATCACAGTGGCTGTCCTTGCAGTGTCTGTACGGGTCAGTAGGAGAGTGGTGGGAGGAGGTGAAGATGAGGACAAAGACCTTTTTCATGGCTGAGGGAAGGAAGGCTGCTGCCAGACGGAGAGGAGTGCTAGCCAGGAAACAGGCAGCTGCAGCGTCTCTACACGATGCTGCACAGTGGCTTCGATGTGCTCGAGGATATCACCCTTTTAAAAAAGGACATCCGGAGCATAGCCGAAGAAAGTAGTCGAGGAGTGCTGTTAAGAGGCAGAGTGCAGTTCTTGGAAGAAAATGAGAAGTGTACTCGCTTCTTTTTCAGGAAAGTGGTAGGCTCCAAGTCTGTCATGGAAAGTGTAGTTGATGAGGAGGGACGAGAGAGAACAGAGCCGAGTGCTATCCTCTCCTGCACCAAGGCCTTCTACTCAAGACTGTACAGCTCTACAGAGGTAAAGGATGAAGAAATTCATTTTTTTACCTCAAAGCTAGAAAACGTTTTGAGTGAAGAAGATAGGGAAGTACTTGAGAGGGATTTGACAGTAGAAGAGCTGAGACAGGCTATGGAGAGCTTACAGAAGGGGAAAACTCCAGGTGCTGACGGGCTCCCTAAAGAATTTTATTGCACCTTTTGGGATCTGCTTCAGGATCCGCTACTGGTCCTATTCGAGGAAAGATATAAGACAGAATTGCTGCCTGACTCCTTAAGAGAAGGCACTATCTCTCTCTTGTTTAAGAAAGGAGCAAAAAATGACATAAAGAACTGGAGACCCCTCAGCCTGTTAGGCGTGGACACTAAGATCCTGTCCAAAGCCCTTTTCCTGCACCTACAAAATGTAGTGGCCTCACTGGTAGGGAAAGAACAGACTTGTGGGATAGCAGGACGCCTGATGAGCGACAACCTGGCCTTGTTGAGGGATGTCTGTCTGTACTCTGAGGATCGCTCCCTCCCTCTTTGCATTTTAGGTGTAGACCTAGAAAAGGCCTTTGACCGCCTAAACCGGCAGTACTTAACATCGGGACTTGAGCACATGAAGTTTGGCCCCATCATGAGAAAGTGGATTAACCTGCTGTACACAGGTAGCAACAGCAGAGTCATGGTTAATGGCAATAGATCACGCCCCTTTGAAGTCTGTTCAGGGGTGAGGCAGGGCTGCCCATTATCCCCCTTGTTATGCGTTTTGGCTATGGAGCCCTTAGCCTGTGCCTTGCGCCAGGATCAGGCCATTAATGGGATACCAGTGCCTGGAAGTGGGGGAGGAGAGGTAAAGACATCTCTATACATGGATGACGTCACCCTGCTCCTCTCTGACAATGCCTCAATTAGCAGAGCTCTGCAGTGCTGTGATCGTTTCTCTTTGGCTTCCTCCGCAAAAATTAACAAATCTAAGAGTGAGATTTTTTATCAGAACTGGAGGGAGCCAAAAGAAGGACATGATCTCAGGCTGCAAGAGAAGAGAATTAAGGTCCTGGGGGTGTATTTTGGAGAAGAGATGGGAACAGTAAATTGGCAGAACAAATTGCCAATCTTAAACAAAAAACTGATGCAATGGAAGGACCGAGACCTCACCATGACAGGGAAGGTGCTGGTCATCAAAGCCGAGCTCTTGCCTGTCTTGAATTTTCTGGCTTCTACCTTCCCAATCCCACACCGTGTTGCGGCGGTGCTGAGGAGATTGATGTTTCAATTTCTATGGGGTGGGAAGCAGGAAAGACTCAGAAGGGAAATAATGTACAGGCCGCTACCCTCAGGGGGGAAGTCTGTCCCAGATATTGCTACGAAGCTGCTGTGCATTTTCCTGGCCTCTGTGCTGAGAGGCTTTGCAACAGCACCTGCAGCGCGTACCTGGACTTATTTTTCCAGGCTCTGGGTAGGTAGGGAGGTGTTCAGAGTGTGGGGTGTCAGACCCAAGCTGGACGTCCCACTCTCTGACACATGCCCTGCAATTTATGGGACAGTTAAAAGTTTTCTAAGATCTCACCCAATTGGCCATATTCCCCTCCGAGATGTCAGCGTCCAAAAACTGGAAGATTTCGTTGCACCCCAGAACAATAGGCAGACCCATGTGGGCATTTTAACATCAGCCCAAACAAGGAAGGTGTGGAAACACACATCCTCTAAGTTTCTGTGCAACATTCCCAGAGATTTAGCCTGGAGTGTCGTCCACCAGTGCTTACCGGTACGAACTTTCTTGTACCGTAGGGGCCTCACCCCCAGCCCTCGCTGCGTTAGGGTGGGCTGCGGCGAGGAGGAGACTGTATCCCATCTCCTGTGGTCCTGCTTTTTTGCTAAGGCCTTCTGGGCACAGTTTGAAGATTGGTTGCTGGCTCTCTCGCCCCAATTTACCCTGACCGCTGCTTTCGTCATATACGGCATCTCTCCTGTCAAACTTCCTCCTGACGTGTTTGACAGGATCTGGGCCGTGGTGAACAGTGGGAAAGTTGCCCTGTGGAGACTGAGGAACATGGGGCTGTTCAAAGGCATCGAGATCCCAGTCAAGGCAGCAGGTAGCCTGGCCCTGTTCATCACCCGAGAGAACTATTACCTCAGAGATCTGTGGAGAGAAGGGAGGGAGGAAGCAGAAAATCTGTGGGAAATAGAGAGCATAGGTCAATATCTCAAGAAACTGTGAAAAACATTATCAAGTTTAAGTAAAGAATGTGATTTGCACCAGAAAAAAAGAAAATTGTTGCTATGTAACTGTTACCATGTCAAAATGTAATGAGATGTGATCATATATACTGTTTTAAGTATGTATATGAATGTAAAGCTTTCTGATTTGTGATGTCCTGTATTTTTTTGTGAAAAGAAAATAAAGTTCTTAAAAATCGAAATAGGTTCACCCAGGGCGAGGCTCGGCCATTGCACTCCGGCTGTGCTGACCCCTGCGAATTCCCCAAATGTGGGAATCTCGACTGCATAATTTCTGGTAGTGGGGGACTGCGTTCGCGCTCTCCCCTGATGTGCTTGGTCCAAAATCAGATACGGGAGGGTTAGGACACCACGAGCTGCGTGGCTGCGGAAGGATCCCGGTTCGACAGGAGTGGACGCCGCTGCTGGTTCTCGCTGGCTTTTAGTTAGGGGTCCGGAGAAGCATCTCAAGCTAGTTCCACTACTCCTTCCGGACGTTCATTCCCTTTTCAAAGTCAGTCGTTTTGCTGTAGTCTGCGTTCTTTAGGCTGATTATCGAGGTTAGCCTTTATTTGGTCATGGGGGGCCTCGGTACTGTATGCTGAGTCTAAAGACAGTTTCACCCGTTTTCTGATTGCTCGGTTCTGTACCAGTGCAGACATGTCAAACAGTGAATGGCTGTACCTCTATTGTATCCGTGCTCAATGAATGAAATCGGTAACAAATGAATATATGTCTAGTTATACGAAAAACGAGTGGTTTATCGACTCATCTTCATTTGCAGATTTAGAGGCAGCTTCGATATTCGTTTTACAGACGGGTTTTTTTTTTTGAATATGGGTCACACACATGCCACAGCAACAAAACATCTCTAGAGATGAGGCTATAGATCACCTTTCCATCCTGCAGGTTTTCCTCCCAAAGCCTACGGCACCAACGGCGACCCCTGCTGGCCGGGAGAGCAAAAGCTTACAGCACCTGGTATTCCCAGGCAGTCTCCCATCCAAGTACTAACCAGACCCGACACTGCTTAGCTTCCGAGATCAGACGAGATCGGGCGTGTTCAGGGTGGTGTGGCCGTAAGCGAAAGCCCTGGCGCCTGACTCGCTACTTGAAGCTGTGTGTGGCGGGGGTTCCGTGCCCCCCGAGCGGGACTGAAGGATCGTTCGTGTGCAACTCTTTGGAAAGGAGCTGCTTTCCAAATCGCATTGCGTGCCTGGATGTTGGCGAATGCGCTCCCTTGTGTTGGCTCGTCCCGCACTGGAGGAGGACAAACAATCTGCACGGAGGAGCACCAGGCAAGTCTTCACCAGACAAAAACCTCCAGTGCACAGCACTCTGGAAACATTTCGGGGCTTTCGCGTGTTTATTTCAGCACGTAAAGCGCACCGGTCCAACACGTCGGCCGGGCGCGCGGCGCCTCCGCCCTCTTGTGGCCTTGCGGCGTCAGAGCAAGAGGCTCCTTCTCGCTGCCCTTCCGCTGTGTTGCAGGACCCGGAGCGCGCACTTTGTGGGGGGCGGGGGACCGCGTTCGCGCTCTGCCCCCGGTCTCTTGCGCGAGTACTAAATCTCACGGACAGGGGGGCCTCGTCATTGATTGTTACAGGTGAGACGGGGATTAGGAGGAGACCCCGACTGATGGGTAAAGGGGAGCACTAACACCAGAGGGACACCCCCGGCGTCTCTTTTTGAGAGACGCCCTGGGGTTTCCTAATGGCCAAGGAGGGTCGGGACCTCGGTTTGACCTCTGTTTGTGCAGCAGAGTGTCGCCATCAGGAGGCTGGGGCGTAAGAGAGCCACACAGCCCGCAGGGTGAGCGCTCCCTACTGGTCCCAGTCACACCTCTTGCAGGAGCAGCAGCAACCGGAGCTTTTCCGGGGTGGAATCTCCTATCCGGGTGCCGGCCAGGCTCACACCTGCTGGGCTGCCCCGGGGGTGAGCCCAGTCGAGAGTCGCAGGGCCAGATCTAGTCACCGGGGAGAAACGATACAAGTGAAGGATTGCTCGGCTCTCGGCACTTGAAAAGACCGACAAATGTCTCGTTCCCGCCGGAGCTGAATGTACCCGCATGTGTGGTGTCGTCTTCTTCCCCCGCCCCGCTGTGTTTGCTGTATTGTCTCTGAAGCCGGCCCCCCCGAGACGAGACGGGCTGTTCCTGTGCCCCAATTAACACTTTACAGGTGCCATTCCCCGGCATTGTGGCCATTGTCGGTGCTCACACGCGATAAGATAAGGCGGAGGAGAGCGGGGCATGCCCAGCGGCAGACATTCAAGGAGGGGGTAGGGCGAGGTGAGGTGAGGTGCGACACGCCGGAGCCCCGACGCAGCTAATGCGGAGCACTTGTTGGACTGGCATCGAAAGGACGTGTGCGCACGGAGCGAGCCTTCCCTGCGGCGGAGCGCGGGAACTTTCTCCCCCCCTCCCGCTGCAGGAGTTGTGTGCACTGCAGCGGTGCCGAGAGAAAAGCACAGAAGGCAGCAGGCTCTGGAGAGCAGGTAAGAGACGGAGCCTTGTGGGCAGGCGAGCAGGCCCGTTTTTTGGAAATTGCTGAAAAGGTTTGTTCGGTGTGCGGCAGGCGCACGTCGCGAGCTTGCGTGGCGATCTGCCGGTCTGGAGATATGCAAATGAGGCCGAATTGCATCCCGGGACATGCTGCGAATGCGCAACGGCGACTGCAGATGTGTAGGAAACGGCGCGCTCGTTTTCTCGTTTTGCCCACACTTTTGAGTGTTAGTGTGGCGTGTGAGTGTGTGAAAGAGTGGGCCCAGCAGGAGGCGGTGGCGTGCGGGGCGAGGAGGTGGCCTAGGCTGCGCGATTTGTGCTGTGGGTGCGGGCCGCTTGCAGGGGCCTGTTTAACTCATACTTACCTGGCAGGGGAGATACCTTGATCAAGAAGGAGGTTCACCCAGGGCGAGGCTCGGCCATTGCACTCCGGCTGTGCTGACCCCTGCGAATTCCCCAAATGTGGGAATCTCGACTGCATAATTTCTGGTAGTGGGGGACTGCGTTCGCGCTCTCCCCTGATGTGCTTGGTCCAAAATCAGATACGGGAGGGTTAGGACACCACGAGCTGCGTGGCTGCGGAAGGATCCCGGTTCGACAGGAGTGGACGCCGCTGCTGGTTCTCGCTGGCTTTTAGTTAGGGGTCCGGAGAAGCATCTCAAGCTAGTTCCACTACTCCTTCCGGACGTTCATTCCCTTTTCAAAGTCAGTCGTTTTGCTGTAGTCTGCGTTCTTTAGGCTGATTATCGAGGTTAGCCTTTATTTGGTCATGGGGGGCCTCGGTACTGTATGCTGAGTCTAAAGACAGTTTCACCCGTTTTCTGATTGCTCGGTTCTGTACCAGTGCAGACATGTCAAACAGTGAATGGCTGTACCTCCATTGTATCCGTGCTCAATGAATGAAATCGGTAACAAATGAATATATGTCTAGTTATACGAAAAACGAGTGGTTTATCGACTCATCTTCATTTGCAGATTTAGAGGCAGCTTCGATATTCGTTTTACAGACGGGTTTTTTTTTTGAATATGGGTCACACACATGCCACAGCAACAAAACATCTCTAGAGATGAGGCTATAGATCACCTTTCCATCCTGCAGGTTTTCCTCCCAAAGCCTACGGCACCAACGGCGACCCCTGCTGGCCGGGAGAGCAAAAGCTTACAGCACCTGGTATTCCCAGGCAGTCTCCCATCCAAGTACTAACCAGGCCCGACGCTGCTTAGCTTCTGAGATCAGACGAGATCGGGCGTGTTCAGGGTGGTGTGGCCGTAAGCGAAAGCGCCGGCGCCTGACTCGCTACTTGAAGCTGTGTGTGGCGGGGGTTCCGAGCCCCCCGAGCGGGACTGAAGGATCGTTCGTGTGCAACTCTTTGGAAAGGAGCTGCTTTCCAAATCGCATTGCGTGCCTGGATGTTGGCGAATGCGCTCCCTTGTGTTGGCTCGTCCCGCACTGGAGGAGGACAAACAATCTGCACGGAGGAGCACCAGGCAAGTCTTCACCAGACAAAAACCTCCAGTGCACAGCACTCTGGAAACATTTCGGGGCTTTCGCGTGTTTATTTCAGCACGTAAAGCGCACCGGTCCAACACGTCGGCCGGGCGCGCGGCGCCTCCGCCCTCTTGTGGCCTTGCGGCATCAGAGCAAGAGGCTCCTTCTCGCTGCCCTTCCGCTGTGTTGCAGGACCCGGAGCGCGCACTTTGTGGGGGGCGGGGGACCGCGTTCGCGCTCTGCCCCCGGTCTCTTGCGCGAGTACTAAATCTCACGGACAGGGGGGCCTCGTCATTGATTGTTACAGGTGAGACGGGGATTAGGAGGAGACCCCGACTGATGGGTAAAGGGGAGCACTAACACCAGAGGGACACCCCCGGCGTCTCTTTTTGAGAGACGCCCTGGGGTTTCCTAATGGCCAAGGAGGGTCGGGACCTCGGTTTGACCTCTGTTTGTGCAGCAGAGTGTCGCCATCAGGAGGCTGGGGCGTAAGAGAGCCACACAGCCCGCAGGGTGAGCGCTCCCTACTGGTCCCAGTCACACCTCTTGCAGGAGCAGCAGCAACCGGAGCTTTTCCGGGGTGGAATCTCCCATCCGGGTGCCGGCCAGGCTCACACCTGCTGGGCTGCCCCGGGGGTGAGCCCAGTCGAGAGTCGCAGGGCCAGATCTAGTCACCGGGGAGAAACGATACAAGTGAAGGATTGCTCGGCTCTCGGCACTTGAAAAGACCGACAAATGTCTCGTTCCCGCCGGAGCTGAATGTACCCGCATGTGTGGTGTCGTCTTCTTCCCCCGCCCCGCTGTGTTTGCTGTATTGTCTCTGAAGCCGGCCCCCCCGAGACGAGACGGGCTGTTCCTGTGCCCCAATTAACACTTTACAGGTGCCATTCCCCGGCATTGTGGCCATTGTCGGTGCTCACACGCGATAAGATAAGGCGGAGGAGAGCGGGGCATGCCCAGCGGCAGACATTCAAGGAGGGGGCAGTGCGAGGTGAGGTGAGGTGCGACACGCCGGAGCCCCGACGCAGCTAATGCGGAGCACTTGTTGGACTGGCATCGAAAGGACGTGTGCGCACGGAGCGAGCCTTCCCTGCGGCGGAGCGCGGGAACTTTCTCCCCCCCTCCCGCTGCAGGAGTTGTGTGCACTGCAGCGGTGCCGACAGAAAAGCACAGAAGGCAGCAGGCTCTGGAGAGCAGGTAAGAGACGGAGCCTTGTGGGCAGGCGAGCAGGCCCGTTTTTTGGAAATTGCTGAAAAGGTTTGTTCGGTGTGTGGCAGGCGCACGTCGCGAGCTTGCGTGGCGATCTGCCGGTCTGGAGTTATGCAAATGAGGCCGAATTGCATCCCGGGACATGCTGCGAATGCGCAACGGCGACTGCAGATGTGTAGGAAACGGCGCGCTCGTTTTCTCGTTTTGCCCACACTTTTGAGTGTTAGTGTGGCGTGTGAGTGTGTGAAAGAGTGGGCCCAGCAGGAGGCGGTGGCGTGCGGGGCGAGGAGGTGGCCTAGGCTGCGCGATTTGTGCTGTGGGTGCGGGCCGCTTGCAGGGGCCTGTTTAACTCATACTTACCTGGCAGGGGAGATACCTTGATCAAGAAGGAGGTTCACCCAGGGCGAGGCTCGGCCATTGCACTCCGGCTGTGCTGACCCCTGCGAATTCCCCAAATGTGGGAATTTCGACTGCATAATTTCTGGTAGTGGGGGACTGCGTTCGCGCTCTCCCCTGATGTGCTTGGTCCAAAATCAGATACGGGAGGGTTAGGACACCACGAGCTGTGTGGCTGCATAAGGATCCCGGTTCGACAGGAGTGGACGCCGCTGCTGGTTCTCGCTGGCTTTTAGTTAGGGGTCCGGAGAAGCATCTCAAGCTAGTTCCACTACTCCTTCCGGACGTTCATTCCCTTTTCAAAGTCAGTCGTTTTGCTGTAGTCTGCGTTCTTTAGGCTGATTATCGAGGTTAGCCTTTATTTGGTCATGGGGGGCCTCGGTACTGTATGCTGAGTCTAAAGACAGTTTCACCCGTTTTCTAATTGCTCGGTTCTGTACCAGTGCAGACATGTCAAACAGTGAATGGCTGTACCTCTATTGTATCCGTGCTCAATGAATGAAATCGGTAACAAATGAATATATGTCTAGTTATACGAAAAACGAGTGGTTTATCGACTCATCTTCATTTGCAGATTTAGAGGCAGCTTCGATATTCGTTTTACAGACGGGTTTTTTTTTTTGAATATGGGTCACACACATGCCACAGCAACAAAACATCTCTAGAGATGAGGCTATAGATCACCTTTCCATCCTGCAGGTTTTCCTCCCAAAGCCTACGGCACCAACGGCGACCCCTGCTGGCTGGGAGAGCAAAAGCTTACAGCACCTGGTATTCCCAGGCAGTCTCCCATCCAAGTACTAACCAGGCCCAATGCTGCTTAGCTTCCGAGATCAGATGAGATCGGGTGTGTTCAGGGTGGTGTGGCCGTAAGCAAAAGCCCCGGCGCCTGACTCGCTACTTGAAGCTGTGTGTGGCGGGGGTTCCGTGCCCCCCGAGCGGGACTGAAGGATCGTTCGTGTGCAACTCTTTGGAAAGGAGCTGCTTTCCAAATCGCATTGCGTGCCTGGATGTTGGCGAATGCGCTCCCTTGTGTTGGCTCGTCCCGCACTGGAGGAGGACAAACAATCTGCACGGAGGAGCACCAGGCAAGTCTTCAGTGCACAGCACTCTGGAAACATTTCGGGGCTGTCGCGTGTTTATTTCAGCACGTAAAGCGCACCGGTCCAACACTTCGGCCGGGCGCGCGGCGCCTCCGCCCTCTTGCTGCCCCTGCAGCTGCTTCACTTTTCCCTTTAGTTGCCATCGATTTTTTTGTAGTGCTATACATATACGATTGAGGTATCTTAGAGTTCTCCTTCGAAGACCCAGCACTCTCTTTTCTTTTCCCAGTGTTACTCATATCGGACTTTTTAAACCTAAAAAAAAATCGTTTTTTTTTCTTTCAATTATAACTGAAGTTTAAACAACTAGTGTTAAGTCCTTATTTTTCTGTAGTCAAAAAAAGCAAAAATTAACATTCAGGACATGAAAAACTCAAAAAAACTCCCCAACCACTAAACTTTACCTCCCACCTGAGCGCCATCTTGAACGCCCCTACCACCAGAGAATGCTCACGATTTCGGAAGCTGTCTCCGGGACGTGCTGATTTCACACATCCTGAATAAATCATGATATTGTTAGTTGCTGTAGCTAGACGTTCAAATGAGTTTCATGGCCAGATGGACTGTTTCCTCCAGCGGTATAATATTGCAGTGAGACAGCACGATGCCTGCAAGACTATGTCACGCTAAACGCCACAGATTGTGTTTGTCCGTTCGTGTCAGTCATCCCGCAGCCACGGGAAGTGGGACACAAACATGCTGCAATGCTTTCAAGACGTTAGGATTTGTTTGTGCAACATCCAAGAGGAGTACTTGTGGCTTGAATGTGAACTGTACGTGCCCGCCCCCTTTCCTCTGTAGTGCATGAGTTCCTCCCGGCATGCCCTTCGTCATTGTTCTGTCATCTTGTATTTAAAGGGTTGTATTTCTGCTGCTGAAAAGAATCAACGGGTTTCTTTGTTCCCAACGGAGCCCTTGTCTGTCATGAAATTCTTCAAAACCTCAAGCTAGAAGAAGACGACAAATATGAAGCGTTACAGCAACGACATGCCATGAGACGATTGATAACGATTTCCATAGGATCCCCGCGGTTGCCTGGCAACCGTCAGCTTTGCGCAGTGGCAGTATCGTAGCCTGTGAGGTTTAGCCGAGGCGGGATTATTGCTAGTTGAAAACTTTTCCCAATACCCCGCTTCCGCCGGTTTGCAATACAATCGGCGAAAGCAATTTTTGACAGTCTCGTTAGAGGGTCATCTGGTAGGGTCCGTCCCACCTGGGCTGGAGAACCTGTGAAGGAAATTTCCTGATCCACACCCACTCTCCTGGGATGAGGTCGTGCCCTCCTTCAGGTGGTGGTCCCCACGCCTCCAGGACCTGCTCGCGGGCTCCTTGGGTGGCCTCTGTCAGCAACTTGCAATAATACAAAGGAATGGTTGATCCATCTGAGGAAACCCCAGTCTCAGCACCTGTAAGAGAACTTGTTTCAAATTATTAAAGGCGGCTTTTGCTGCGGGAACCAAGGCAATCTTGTCCTTGTACTGCACTCCCCCCTTAAGCAGATCTGTTAAGAGTTGTGCTCACCCTGTAAAACACATTGCACCCAGGCCCTGTTAAAATTTCACAATGCTAGACACAAAAGGGCCTTATCATAACTGCTTCTATTAGACACTCTAAAGCTGAAGCAACTCAGACTTGTGGGTTTCCTCGTCAGGGGAAGCACTCAGAATACCATCAACATACTGAGTGATCACAGCCAGTTGAAGCCACGTGATACCCTGTTCTGCATAGTCATTCTTTGTAATGCATAATATTCCAACCCAATAGATCTGGAATAAAACCACCCATTAAAATCTGGTACTCGGCAAGTAAAACTTGCTGTCCCAATACTCCTGTGGCCTCCTGCCATCTTCCCATATACATTGCTCTATAGTACACTGTTGAACAGAGGAGTGAAACAAGCAGGACAGTAGTGCTCCAGTATCCCCTAACAGAGAAACCAACACTCCATTAACAGTACATTTTTATCCACTGGACTGGGACAGACTTAGGGAGGCTACAAGGGATTTACAGGATCTAATCGTTAGGTAAACAGATTTTCTCACAAGACGTTATTCTCCCCAGTCTCGATTCTAAACCTACACCGTTTCAGCATGTCTGGTTTCGAGACATTCGAATAAAACCAAATTGTTTCCATTATTGCAACTAATTGTATAAGTTACAATTTATAATAATTTATAATAATACAAAAACTGTTTAACTACTTTTACGTCCACCTGTACTGTACTTATACGTTTCAGACGCTCTTATATTTTCCAATCTCCTTAAGTTGATTTTCGTCAAGTCTCTTTAGTTACGTCTCTAGCCAGTCCCGCTGGCTAAACACACTCACACCGTCATTTAGTATACCAAAACTCACAGTTACACACATACATGCCGGCACACAAATTCATAAAACACACATACACATCGAGAATATATTTTTCTCTTCGTAATACAATGTGCTGTATTCTTGTTTTACTTCTACATGAATCCTTTTAATTCCTGAAGCGCACTCCAAGTTCGCTGCATTTCTAATTTCGGGTGCGGTACTTTAGCCCACCGGTCAATATCTTACGGTTTTGGATTTGATCGTATGGGGGAAATCAGGGAAGGTAGGTGCGATTGCAGACCCCCTCGACGGGGTGCGAGACAGTGTTAGAGTGGCACTGTCATCAACGGCGCCAGCCCCTGCTACATCAAGTCCTTTCCCACTTCGAGTGAGAGTACAGATCTGCGGGCGCCCTCCCTCTAACAGGGGAGACCCTGATCCGTCTTTATCACACTCATACCAAGTGTTATCCCAATCAGACCCCCCTTCTCCATATGGCCACTGAGGGAATTGATCCCAATTATTTTCGTTTCCTGCCTGTTTGTTCCCCTGTGGGAGAGCAGGATATAACTTAGTCGCTGGCTGCAGCACATTAACCAGTGCAGCGTGACCAGGAGTTAATTCCTTCTTTAGTTTCTCATTCTCCTGTACTGCCTCTTTTAGCTTTTTTTCTATACTCTTTCGTAGCGAGTAAAATATCTTTTCTTCCGGGTTTTTGTTTTCCCCGTAAACACACTTTTAAGTCACATCCCAATTTCTTTTTTTTTTTTTCTCATGTATCTGCCACCACTGGTGCCGGCCGTGCACCAGGGTGGGAGCTACATGCTTGTGCTTTTGCCAATCAATACTCATATATGCTTTCTTTACAGGCGTCTTCGCCCCCAAATTCCCTCTGACAAACTCAGCTTTTTCCATATTTTTCTCCTTCTTTTCCGTCAACTTACACTTTTCCGATATTTAAACGGACCCTTCCACCACTTTCTCAAACCATCAGTTAGCGCACATGTTCGGTCTCTTTAAGATTTACTTTTGTCGTGTGTGAGGTAACAGCTCATTCAGTAGGGGGATGTTTTCACTTGGAAAAACCTGTGCATTACTGCACTCATTCAGCCAAGGGCGTCTGTTACCTCCAGATCTAAATGCCTCTCCGAGACTTTAGAGAGGACTTAGAAACGAGACCTCGAAAACCCCCTTTCTTGATCAGTAATTCACCATCCCCAGAACGCCAGCATCGCTGCTTTTGCCCCGGGGTAGACTTACGCACTGAGCTCAATCAGGGCGATTCTCGGGTCTCAACGTCCTTTAAATCCTGCTACTTAATGCTTTGCTCTTTATTATGAGGTGTGTTTATGTTAGTGTCGTGCGTGTGTATATGTATTTCACAAACAAGGAAAACACCAAAAGCATACATACATATATCTCTTCTACTCCTGTTTCCTTTAAAACAAAAAAAAAAACCACGCCACGCCAGAAACCACGCCACTCCAATCTGTGCACGATCAAGGCGTAGCTAATCTCAGGACCCCGGGCGTAATTAAAGCCCACACCAATCCTGGATTATACGTGCATTTAATGCACCACTCAGCTCCAGAACCCCGGGCGCAATTAAGGCCCACACCGATCCCGAGCCACAGAACTCCAGGTGCAATTAAGACCCAAACCAGTTCTGACCTTCAGAACTCCGGGTGCAATTAAGACCCACACCAGTCCTGAACTTCACGGTAAGGGTCCAAAACCCGTTCAAAACTCCACGCGCAATTAAGGCATACACCAGCTTCGAACGCCTGTACACAATACCGCGGAACCCCTGCCAGACCAAATTCTGGGCTTACAGCAACCAACCCATTACATACACCGGTGCCTTCCCCGGGCCAGAGGAATTCAGAAACTCACGTTTACTCCGTCATCTCGGGCGATTCTCGCAGGGAGCAGAGATTTCCCAATCGGTCAGAGAGAGTCGGGACTTTTAAATAAAAGAGGAGTCCTTACCTCTTAGTTATGTGCGCGCTGACCGTCTCTCCTGCCGATGGGAAGTTCTGCGCCTTCTGGAGCATCCGCCGACTACGCCAAATTTGTTGTAACAGAAGAAATAAGGTTCTTGATCCCGAGATGAAGTAAAACAGATGAGTTTATTGCATGCAAGGAACAATAAAGCCGAAGTCTTGTTTCCCGCAAGAAACAACAAAACCGAAGTATTGTTCCACGTACTGTTACAAACTTTTGGGTTATATAGTGTTTTCTTCTCTGTTTCTGACGTCACTCGGTCTGATGGTAAAGAGGGGGGTTCATGGTATTTGGCCAGTTTACGATGTTCTGGGCAAATGGTCAGTTTAACATTACACCCAGGGGGGTTCCTAGCTTGCATCTGCAATCCTTATCAGTTAACCCCCTTTCCTGCCATAAACCCCAGCTTGTGACTTAGAAGTCTAAACCCCCTACAGAAAGGATTAAATTCAAACCCCCGTCTTCACATCTTTCTTCATGGTTCTTTGAAAAACTCAATAGTTTAGACAGTCTTAGAGTTAGTTATTTGCTTTTGTGTATGTCTTTTTCATGAATGCCAGAGGTACTCGAAATGTTGTTAAAAGAAAAACTGTGTGCTGAGTTTTATTTTTTACAGGAAACGCATGCATGTTGAAACTAAAGTTTATAAATAATTGAGAAATATTAAAGCAAGGAAAATATGATACGTGTAAAATATAAAATTTGATCACATAATTACTTAATTACCTCTGGTAGTTAAATGCTTTTTTCTGCTGCGTTTTTTTTCTCTTGTACATGACTCTGATCCTCTTGTTGTATTTGTATTTGTAAATTCTGTTTAATAAAAAAAAATTAAAAAAAGCATTCTCTGGTGGTGTCCTGCAGGCTTCCTGTGGGTGTGTGTTGGTGGTATAGTGGTGAGCATAGCTGCCTTCCAAGCAGTTGACCCGGGTTCGAATCCCGGCCAACGCAGTAGCGAATGTTTTCAAATGCTGTCATGAGCCTTGGATTGTGACTAGCAAAGCGAAGCCTTTTGAAAGAGCTAAAGCACTGCAAAACGGAATTGAAGGAGAATCTTACAGGGGATTCTGAGCGGTGTCTGCATACACGCAGTCCGATACGGGTGCTGAAAGCTTGAGCTACTCTCAATGTCATGCTGGCTTTCCCCGGAGTAAATCTGTTACATTGAAAGAATGCTTCTCGCAGGTTCAAAAAGGGACCCTTGTTAATTGGAGAAATCAATGATTTCGAATGAATTCTGTATGCGTTAAAAGACAGCTATACACAGAAAACATGCAGGACACTGCTCATGATGTTTCCCGAGCCGAAACACAGTGCGTTTTTTCAAGCCATCTGACAAAGCCCGCCCACTGAAAACTGCAGCAGATCGTGTAAAGACGTTCAACTTTGTAACTACTGCACGCACAGGAAGCAGAATAAATTCCTCTTTTCAAACTGTCAAAGGTTTGCTTTACGAACGCCGCAGGACATCGCACAATCTCTTTTGAACAGGGACAAACGATTTCTTATGGGGCGCAGTAAGTACTGTTACTGTCACTGCTCGATACCGACGTTGGCCTACTATACCATGTTCAGCCACTGCTAGAAAATGTACGGCTCTAGCACCGGAGCAAACAACAGGAAGGCCGATGTCGAACAGGCACACATGTCAGACATGGAGAGCGATGAGAATGGGATTCGAACCCATGCCTGCAGAGCACAATGGATTAGCACCCCATCACCTTAACCACTCAGCCACCTTGTCGACGAAACTGGGCTGTCCGGACATGGGTTGGCGCGCTCCAGATGATCTTTTTCTTTTTTTTCCCTCGTACTCGAGGGTCCTTTTCCTGTTCCACATGTGATTTCAACATTTTCCTTGGGAGATGTCAAGCCAGCAAGCCACTGCTGTGGTTCAGTGGCCAGTGTGGAGTTCAGTGGCCCTGTTGTACACAGAAAGCACATTGAGCTCCTTGGACATGAAAAGTTCCAGATAAAAGCCATTTGTCATCCTTTCTCTTGGTGTCGATGTTGCTATTGTATGTAAAGGTGGCAACTTGCTCAGCGAGCAGGCGGAGCACACACCGAATGCAGATGTGTCTGAGTGGTGTGTCCAAGTGACTGCAAAAGGACAACACTCCTGGGGCACCGTGGCTTAGTTGGTTAAAGCGCCTGTCTAGTAAACAGGAGATCCTGGGTTCAAATCCCAGCAGTGCCTTCTTTGTTGTGTCTTCTCAAACACAACTGGTCCTTATGGACAACCGCCTACGGCTGGACTTAATTAAATGCAAGTATTCATTTCCTGTCTTTAACGCGACTTGTTTTTCTTATAATGGATGGAACTTGCAAAACATGAAATACAAGCCTTGCTAATCAGCGCTAGCGGCTGGCAAAAAAAAAAAGAAGTCAGCTATTTTTTTTTCTTTAACCTTAACCCTGCTAACGGAGAAGAGTTAAACGACTGAGTCTATGCAGCTTAAACGGTGCGCAAGTCGGGTTCTTAGCTGAAAGGGTGGTAAATCACGCTCACCCCAGTCCTTAATCTTTTAAAGAGGGTACAAAATTGAACCTAGCCGCCACATCACATACATCCTGTTCAATGATAAAAAGGTAACATCTATCCTCGCTCCAAAGTAAATCTCACGTTGAGGGCATCTTTTTTTTCGGGCTCGGCTGCACAGAGGAGAGAGCAGAGCAATGAGATCATAGGGACAGGGGAGTCACACGCTGGCGGTTTGAATACGCGGAAGATCACTGAGGGATCCACAGTATGTGGACCCTCCGTTCGCCA
The DNA here is from genome assembly GCF_040954835.1 of Lepisosteus oculatus. NCBI lineage: Eukaryota > Metazoa > Chordata > Actinopteri > Semionotiformes > Lepisosteidae > Lepisosteus > Lepisosteus oculatus. Next base: position 1,258,119 of record NW_027168171.1, read on the forward strand.
TCAGTCCACACTCCGGACTCTGAATCCTGCCATCCTAGTTAAGATCTCGGCGGAACCTGAGGCGCAGTTCCTTCTTAAAACGTAATCTGGTGAGCATTTCTAGAATCGCACTTGTATAGATGCAGCCTTTAATGTGTTGCTAGGTTAAAATTGATGACTTCTTGTATTTCAGTAGGCAACTGCCCTCTTGATTTTGGATTTAATTTCTTTATTACAGGGGCGCTTTTATGAAGACAGAGTCTTGTTCAGGTACTTTGCTTGATGGAGGAAGCTCATTTCGGACTCTGTGATCTGCTCACCTGGAAAGGTCTGCTGTACTACTACAAGAGAGAAGTAGGGTCTGGAAGAAGGGACAATTTTATGATGCTTTGGAAGATAATGTTTTTTTTTTCTTATACTGAAAATGAAAAGTAGTTGTTTCTATATGGACTCAGTCTTTGGAATTTGTATATTTATACATTTCAGTGAACCCTCAGCCATTCCTTCTGTATTGTAATTCAATTTCTCTTTTAAAATTCCTTCCCCACTTCTAGGACCTGCAGTTGCTGAACTCCACAATGGCTTCTATTGGAAAGTCTGTGACTGAGACCATTATTTATTTTGGAGCAATGAGCAATTCTTATATAAATGCAATAAAATCATTATGCTCAAACTATGAGAGAGAATTTTAAGGATAATTTAAGAAATCAGTCTTAGCTTGTTTCTATACACAGATGGTATTATTTATTTTCAAAGGAAACCCGCGAGGATTCCCCTGGTGTGCAAGATGTGCCTGAATACTTTCGATCAGCTTCCTGCTCACTTCAAGAGGGCGTGTATGAAGCACGCCACGGCAGAAGAGATCAGGTGGCCTCTCAACAGGCGAGGGAGGACATGATGAATCACCTGAAGAACGGGGTCATCGTGGATTACCACAGAATAGAGATCAAAGGACACTTTGTGGGCTTGAAATACAAAGAAAATCATGTTCTATGGGACAAGATAAATACAAAACTTAAGCTTTTATTTTAATTAGATTTATTTATAAAGCATAAGCAATCATTTATTACATTAATATATGTGAAAATAACATTTTAGTATCATATGTTTAGTATATTTAGTCCCTAATGCTGAAAAAATGATCATAGAACATGACATCTAACCTTACCTGCTGTGTTTTTAATCCCTATTGCTCAATGCACGGTGAAAGCATTGCATACATATGTCTGACAATGAGGAATGGGCCCCTGAGACAGTCATTTGCCTGTTTCACAAATGATCGTATTTTACTAGAGATTCTGTTTGGGATTCAGATGTGCATTCGGACAGCAATCCCTTTCAAGAAATGATACGTTCTGGATGAGGTCAAAGGTGCTGGAACACTGTATTTAGGATGTTTTTGCAGAGACTGTGTGTCTCCTGCTTCAACGCAGTGAGAAATAGATGTGCTCCTGTAATTCATTGGTACATGCCCAGGGCAGTAAGCAGTCTGAGGATTTATTTCCAGACGGCATAGAGCAGTGAAGCAGTGAAGTAGTGCAACACACTGGATCATTATATTATTAGAATCTATTCTACTTAAATTATTACATTATACACAATTTGAGTTCATTTTAAAAAGTAAAAGGTAATGAAAGGAATGCATTTTCGTAAGAAAGATAATACCGATATGCATGTGATAATCTTCCTTATATCATGTAGTGCGTCATTTGGACACTTTGTGGGATTGAAATACAAAGAAAATCATGTTCTATGGTACAAGATAAATACAAAACTTAAGCTTTTATTTTAATTAGATTTGTTTATAAAGCATAAGCAATCATTTATTATATTAATATATGTGTGTAGCGGTGAGGCTTATTAATAAGGCAGAATTAAGTGTTCTGAGCCTTCCCAAATGAGGCCCCATTTCTCTGTTCATCTCTGTGGTGCAGCCACAGAGAGACTATTCATGCAGGGTGATTTAAGGTCCTAGGACAGCTCCCAAAGGGGGATGCACTTAGCTAAGCCTGGCTATCATGATCAATGGTCATCCATTGGCGCCTATCTGTCTAGGGAGTGCCAGTTGGACATCTGGACTGCATTACTAAGTGTCAGGACTAAGTGACTCATATCTCACCTTGATCAATCAATCAGGGACTGGTAGGGCCGCGTAACCCACGTGGGACTCTGATTCCCATGGAACTTTCAGCCAATCAATGAGCTGAAGTTCCTCCAGGTAAAAACAGGCAACACAGAGAGCCTGTGAGATTCAGTAAGATTCAGAAGGGAGGATTCAGAGGATTCTGTGGACAATTCTAAAGGGAATTCAAAGGAGAATTCCAGGGCAGGACGGCCCAGGAGCAGAAGGCTCCCAAGGGCAGGACATTCTCGCAGCGCGCCTCCTGACCATCCTGAGACTCAGCCCGGACAACCACGGAACGGCCAGTGTGTCCGAGTGCCAGAACTTTCCTTTGTTCTAAGAGTCTAGAGCGGAGGTTGCCAGAGAATAACCAGAGGATCCACCCGAGGTTAGCACCAGCAGCAGGCCTCGTGAACAGGTCGGAACTGTGGACAGCTGAATCACTATTCAGAACTAGCTCTTCATCAGAAACGAACCGGTCCTCTTCCTGACTTGCTCGGACCCACAGTCATCTTTTCTCCTGTGCACAAACTTTGCTAGTTAAAGCCAACACTAACTAGCCGGTCAGTGAGCATCAGCAGCGCAGCGTCGCAAGCCGCACAGCACAGCCTGGCACGGAGCCAGAGAGCGCGGATTGGACAGCAACAGCCTGCAACTGTTTCTTTGTGCCCGCAGGAAGATCTGAATCCCCAAAGATTGGATGAGTATTCAACTTCAATGCATTACAGCTCGAGAATTCAATTGTTATCCCAACCAGTTGATATCAATTTAATTCCTAAGAGTTATGTACTTGTTTGAGTATCTAATGTAGAAGTTATAACCAAGTTCATTAACGAAACGGTCTTAATGAATGATATACTGAACGTATGTCCTCTTGATATGTGTAACACTTCGTAACTGACTGAATATATATCTTTTGTATTCTGATAACCCTCTCGATAAGATCTGTTAGGTTTACATGCATATTTTATGTATTAATAAATGTATCCTCGTGTATTAGTACCTGTGTGTGCGCGTTGTTTGAGTTATGTCACATGGTTGGATTCTAAAGCCATCAAAAGAATCAACTTTGTGATTTACTGCTACAATTAATAATTGTCTCAGTAAATGCCCAAACCCTACAGAACTGGTGCCTTCAGAGAGCCACTACATTTAATTTTGCTATGGCAACATTACATATTTGGCGTCCCTGAGCCGGTTTTCTTACATGTGAAAATAACATTTTAGCATCATATTATTACATACAGGTCTCTAGCTTCAACACAGTGATATATATATATACTCAGTGATTTATTGGTACATGCCCAGGTCAATAATCAGAATGAGGATTTATTTCCAGACGGGCTACAGGTAGTGTTGTGAAATACTTCAACACACTGGATCGCAGATTTAGACCCCCTGCACTCTTACTCCTTAAAAACCAAAGAAATGAAGATATGTAGCAATCACATTGCAACAGGGCTGACAGTGACTTAATGCTTATACTAGTGGACTTCTGGTACCTTTAGGGTACGGTGTTCCCTGAAGGGCTCTCAAACCCCGCATTTCAGATGCCAAGCTGTATCGCTGATGTGTTGCACCTCAGAATCACTTTTAAACCTTACCTCTGGTATCTTTAATCCCTATTGCTCAACGCATGGTGAAAGTATTGCATAAATGTGTCTGAAAATGAGCAATGGGCACCTGAGAGACTCATTTGCCTGTTTCACAAATGATCATATTTGACTAGAGATTCTGTTTGGGATTCAGTTGTGCATTCTGACAGCAATCGCTTTCAAAAAACGATACATTCTGGATGAGGTCAAGGTGCAGGAACACTGTATTTAGGATGTGTTTGCACTTATTCTGTGTCTCTAGCTTCAACACAGCGATATATGTATATGCTCACTGATTTTTTGGTACATGCCCAGGGCAATAATCATTATGAGGATTTATTTCCAGATGTGCTAGGGGTAGTGTTGTGAAATACTTCAACACACTGGATCGCAGGTTTAAACCGCCTGCACTCTTACTCCTTAAAAACCAACAAATGCAGATATGTAGCAATCATATTGTAGCAGACACTCATTTGCCTGTTTCACAAATGATCATATTTTACTAGAGATTCTGTTTGGGATCCGGATGTGCATAAACCACTCGTTTTTCGTATAACTAGACATATATTCATTTGTTACCGATTTCATTCATTGAGCACGGATACAATAGAGGTACAGCCATTCACTGTTTGACATGTCTGCACTGGTACAGAACCGAGCAATCAGAAAACGGGTGAAACTGTCTTTAGACTCAGCATACAGTACCGAGGCCCCCCATGACCAAATAAAGGCTAACCTCGATAATCAGCCTAAAGAACGCAGACTACAGCAAAACGACTGACTTTGAAAAGGGAATGAACGTCCGGAAGGAGTAGTGGAACTAGCTTGAGATGCTTCTCCGGACCCCTAACTAAAAGCCAGCGAGAACCAGCAGCGGCGTCCACTCCTGTCGAACCGGGATCCTTACGCAGCCACGCAGCTCGTGGTGTCCTAACCCTCCCGTATCTGATTTATGACCAAGCACATCAGGGGAAAGCGCGAACGCAGTCCCCCACTACCAGAAATTATGCAGTCGAGATTCCCACATTTGGGGAATTCGCAGGGGTCAGCACAGCCGGAGTGCAATGGCCGAGCCTCGCCCTGGGTGAACCTCCTTCTTGATCAAGGTATCTCCCCTGCCAGGTAAGTATGAGTTAAACAGGCCCCTGCAAGCGGCCCGCACCCACAGCACAAATCGCGCAGCCTAGGCCACCTCCTCGCCCCGCAAGCCACCGCCTCCTGCTGGGCCCACTCTTTCACACACTCACACGCCACACTAACACTCAAAAGTGTGGGCAAAACGAGAAAACGAGCGCGCCGTTTCCTACACATCTGCAGTCGCCGTTGCGCATTCGCAGCATGTCCCGGGATGCAATTCGGCCTCATTTGCATAACTCCAGACCGGCAGATCGCCACGCAAGCTCGCGACGTGCGCCTGCCACACACCGAACAAACCTTTTCAGCAATTTCCAAAAAACGGGCCTGCTCGCCTGCCCACAAGGCTCCGTCTCTTACCTGCTCTCCAGAGCCTGCTGCCTTCTGTGCTTTTCTCTCGGCACCGCTGCAGTGCACACAACTCCTGCAGCGGGAGGGGGGGAGAAAGTTCCCGCGCTCCGCCGCAGGGAAGGCTCGCTCTGTGCGCACACGTCCTTTCGATGCCAGTCCAACAAGTGCTCCGCATTAGCTGCGTCGGGGCTCCGGCGTGTCGCACCTCACCTCACCTCGCACTGCCCCCTCCTTGAATGTCTGCCCCTGGGCATGCCCCGCTCTCCTCCGCCTTATCTTACCGCGTGTGAGCACCGACAATGGCCACAATGCCGGGGAATGGCACCTGTAAAGTGTTAATTGGGGCACAGGAACAGCCCGTCTCGTCTCGGGGGGGCCGGCTTCAGAGACAATACAGCAAACACAGCGGGGCGGGGGAAGAAGACGACACCACACATGCGGGTACATTCAGCTCCGGCGGGAACGAGACATTTGTCGGTCTTTTCAAGTGCCGAGAGCCGAGCAATCCTTCACTTGTATCGTTTCTCCCCGGTGACTAGATCTGGCCCTGCGACTCTCGACTGGGCTCACCCCCGGGGCAGCCCAGCAGGTGTGAGCCTGGCCGGCACCCGGATGGGAGATTCCACCCCGGAAAAGCTCCGGTTGCTGCTGCTCCTGCAAGAGGTGTGACTGGGACCAGTAGGGAGCGCTCACCCTGCGGGCTGTGTGGCTCTCTTACGCCCCAGCCTCCTGATGGCGACACTCTGCTGCACAAACAGGCGCCGTCCTTCGGGGGAGGCGTCAAACCGAGGTCCCGACCCTCCTTGGCCATTAGGAAACCCCAGGGCGTCTCTCAAAAAGAGACGCCGGGGGTGTCCCTCTGGTGTTAGTGCTCCCCTTTACCCATCAGTCGGGGTCTCCTCCTAATCCCCGTCTCACCTGTAACAATCAATAACGAGGCCCCCCTGTCCGTGAGATTTAGTACTCGCGCAAGAGACCGGGGGCAGGGCGCGAACGCGGTCCCCCGCCCCCCACAAAGTGCGCGCTCCGGGTTCCCTCTCGGGGCCTTGCAACACAGCGGAAGGGCAGCGAGAAGGAGCCTCTTGCTCTGACGCCGCAAGGCCACAAGAGGACGGAGGCGCCGCGCGCCCGGCCGACGTGTTGGACCGGTGCGCTTTACGTGCTGAAATAAACACGCAAAAGCCCCGAAATGTTTCCAGAGTGCTGTGCACTGGAGGTTTTTGTCTGGTGAAGACTTGCCTGGTGCTCCTCCGTGCAGATTGTTTGTCCTCCTCCAGTGCGGGACGAGCCAACACAAGGGAGCGCATTCGCCAACATCCAGGCACGCAATGCGATTTGGAAAGCAGCTCCTTTCCAAAGAGTTGCACACGAACGATCCTTCAGTCCCGCTCGGGGGGCACGGAACCCCCGCCACACACAGCTTCAAGTAGCGAGTCAGGCGGCGTGGCTTTCGCTTACGGCCACACCACCCTGAACACGCCCGATCTCGTCTGATCTCGGAAGCTAAGCAGCGTCGGGCCTGGTTAGTACTTGGATGGGAGACTGCCTGGGAATACCAGGTGCTGTAAGCTTTTGCTCTCCCGGCCAGCAGGGGTCGCCGTTGGTGCGTAGGCTTTGGGAGGAAAACCTGCAGGATGGAAAGGTGATCTATAGCCTCATCTCTAGAGATGTTTTGTTGCTGTGGCATGTGTGTGACCCATAATCCAAAAAAACCCCGTCTGTAAAACGAATATCGAAGCTGCCTCTAAATCTGCAAATGAAGATGAGTCGATAAACCACTCGTTTTTCGTATAACTAGACATATATTCATTTGTTACCGATTTCATTCATTGAGCACGGATACAATAGAGGTACAGCCATTCACTGTTTGACATGTCTGCACTGGTACAGAACCGAGCAATCAGAAAACGGGTGAAACTGTCTTTAGACTCAGCATACAGTACCGAGGCCCCCCATGACCAAATAAAGGCTAACCTCGATAATCAGCCTAAAGAACGCAGACTACAGCAAAACGACTGACTATGAAAAGGGAATGAACGTCCGAAGGAGTAGTGGAACTAGCTTGAGATGCTTCTCCGGACCCCTAACTAAAAGCCAGCGAGAACCAGCAGCGGCGTCCACTCCTGTCGAACCGGGATCCTTCCGCAGCCACGCAGCTCGTGGTGTCCTAACCCTCCCGTATCTGATTTTGGACCAAGCACATCAGGGGAGAGCGCGAACGCAGTCCCCCACTACCAGAAATTATGCAGTCGAGATTCCCACATTTGGGGAATTCGCAGGGGTCAGCACAGCCGGAGTGCAATGGCCGAGCCTCGCCCTGGGTGAACCTCCTTCTTGATCAAGGTATCTCCCCTGCCAGGTAAGTATGAGTTAAACAGGCCCCTGCAAGCGGCCCGCACCCACAGCACAAATCGCGCAGCCTAGGCCACCTCCTCGCCCTGCACGCCACCGCCTCCTGCTGGGCCCACTCTTTCACACACTCACACGCCACACTAACACTCAACCTTAAGCCTGCTAATGGAGAAGAACCTAGTCGCCACATCACATACATCACATACATCCGTTTCAACGATAAGAAGGTAACAACTATCCTCACTCCAGAGTAAATCTCACGTTGAGGGCATATTTTTTTCCACTTTACCATGAGTCGGGCTCAGCTGCACAGAGGCGAGAGCAGAGCAATGAGGTCAGGGGGATAGGGGAGTCACACGCTGGCGGTTTGAACACGCGGAAGATCACTGAGGGATCCACAGTATGTGGACCCTCCGTGCGCCATCATTCCACACTCCAGACTCTGAATCCTGCCATCCGAGTTAAGATCTCGGCGGAACCTGAGGCGCAGTTCTTTCTTAAAACGTAATCTGGTGAGCATTTCTAGAATCGTAATTGTATAGATGCAGCCTTTAATATGTTGCTAGGTTAAAATTTATGACTTCTTGAACTTCAGTAGACAACTGCCCTCTTGATTTCGGATTTAATTTCTTTATTACAGGGGCGCTTTTATGATGACAGAGTCAAGTTCAGGTACTTTGCTTGATGGAGGAAGCTCATTTCGGACTCTGTGATCTTCTCACCTGGAAAGGTCTGCTGTACTACTACAAGAGAGAAGTAGAGTCTGGAGGAAGGGACAATTTTATGATAATAATAATAATAATTAATAATAATTGCTTACACTTATATAGCGCTTTTCTCGACACTCCACTCAAAGCGCTTTACAGGTAATGGGGACTCCCCTCCACCACCACCAATGTGTAGCATCCACCATGATGCTTTGGAAGGTAATGTTTTTTTTTTCTTTGAAATCGAAATGAATCTGAATATCAGTGCAAAAGACAAACTCTTGGTTTGGTTTAAAGAGATATGGTTTTAAAACAGACAAAATGTAGAAAACAGGTGCTTCTCACTTTTGGAAAAGAATGGACCGGGGGTAATATTTTACTAGTTGCAGTGCTAAGCTCACTGGGTTACAGCCCTGCAGTGTCACACGAGGGCCAGTGGTGCAATGGATAATGTGTCTGACTATGGATTAGGAGTTTGGAGGTTCGACTCCTGTCTGGCGCTGGTTGTTTTTAAACACATCAGCCTACTCCCTAAGTAGTCTGTGCTACTTACTGCATTGTAATCGTACCCAGTAAGAGATTTCCTTCATGTGAATGAACTGCACCTGACAGCTTTAGAAAAACACCTGGGCTCAGTACGGTGCTGAGAGCTCAAGTTGTGTATAATGTAATAATTTAAGTAGAATAGATTCTAATAATATAATGATCCAGTGTGTTGCACTACTTCACTGCTTCACTGCTCTATGCCGTCTGGAAATAAATCCTCAGACAACTTACTGCCCTGGGCATGTACCAATAAATTACAGGAGCACATCTATATATCACTGCGTTGAAGCAGGAGACACAATCACTGCAAATACATCCTAAATACAGTGTTCCAGCACCTTTGACCTCATCCAGAACGTATCATTTCTTGAAAGGAATTGCTGTCCGAATGCACATCTGAATCCCAAACAGAATCTCTAGTAAAATACGATCATTTGTGAAGCAGGTAAATGTCTCAGGGGCCCATTCCTCATTCTCAAGACACATGTATGCAGTACGTACATCATGCATTGAGCAATAGGGATTAAAGACACCACAGGTAAGGTTAGAAGACATTCTGACTATATTCTAAAATATTGGACTCATATTCTTATGATGGCAGACATGATGCTGTGTTTAAAACCGGGGTTAATGGACATTATATGACTGTCAATTCTGTTTTGTTTTGGAGACTCTTGGCTGCCTATGTGGTACAGTGCAGCGTGAAGAAAACATTTTCCAAAACTGTGTCAGCTCAAAAGTTGTAAGAAAATCTTTCCAGCTGCTTTAACTCTCTTCATTTTTGTCATTTAATTGTCTGTCGGCATTATGTAGCAGCGTTGCATGACAACCCATCTCACCACGGAAAGGAACCTAACAGCTTTTGTAAGAGAGGAGAAAAGGACCTGGCCCGTACGGGACTCGAACCCACAACCTTGGTGTTATTAGCTCTAACCAACTGAGCTAACCAGCCTCACGACAGCAATCCTCTCTGTGCTGCAAAAAATCGAACTCAGGGAATTTCTTTTGCCCTCCTTTGAATTGAAAGCCGTGTAATTCAGTGTACGGGCTTTCTCGTGCAGTTTTATAGTTCTTGTAACCCAAATCCTACACTGGCGTGAAGTGACCCCCCATTTCACAGCATTTTTCAGCTGATTTAAAATGTACCTAAAGGAGAAGCATTATTGAAGACCATCAATTACCAAGAGCTTTTGTCAAAGGTTTTGGTGGTCATTTTTAATGACCACAAAGCGCTGTGACCTCGGTTTTACATCTCATCCAAGAGACAGCGCCCTTTTACAACACAGCGTCTCCGTCACTATGCTGGGGCATTGGGACCCGCACAGACCTCAGGGTGAGCGCCCCCCCGCCGGCACCATTAACACCGCTTCCAGCTGGAAACTTTGTTTTTCCCTGTAGCTCACCCTCATCCGGGTACTGACCTGGCTCACACCTGCTTAGCTTCAGTGGGTTTTCAGTTGCGAGTTGCAAGGGGATGCAAGTGATGGAGCCGCTCGCTGCAAAAGCCACTGCTTTGGCTGGGAATCGAACCAGAGCCTCCCGCGTGAGAAGCGAGAATTCTACCACTGAACCAACAATGCTCAGTGCCCAGGCCTTCAAAAAAGACGCTTCTTTGGTACTCTGTTAAAAAAGCGTTGACATTACCTCTTTCAAAAGGCTTCACTTTCCTAGTCACATTCCAAGGCTCATTGAACCCGGGCTGTTTCCTCCAGCGGTATAGTATTGCAGTTAGACAGCACGATGCCTGCAAGACTATGTCACGCACTGACGAGACTGTCAAAAATTGCTTTCGACGATTGTATTGCAAACCGGCGGAAGCGGGGTATTGGGAAAAGTTTTCAACTAGCAATAATTGCGCCTCGGCTAAACCTCACAGGCTACGATACTGCCACTGCGCAAAGCTGACGGTTGCCAGGCAACCGCGGGGATCCTATGGAAATCGTTATCGATCGTCTCAAGGCATGTCGTTGCGGTAACGCTTCATATTTGTCGTCTTCTTCTTCTTCTAGCTTGAGGTTTTGAAGAATTTCATGACAGACAAGGGCTCCGTCGGGAACAAAGGGCGTTGTGAGAAAACCGTTGCTTATTTTCAGCAGCAGAAATACAACCCTTTAAATACAAGATGACAGAACAATGACGAAGGGCATGCCGGGAGGAACTCATGCACTACAGAGGAAAGGGGGCGGGCACGTACAGTTCACATTCAAGCCACAAGTACTCTTCTCGGATGTTGCATAAACAAATCCTAACGTCCTGAAAGCATTGCAGCATGTTTGTGTCCCACTTCCCGTGGCTGCAGGACGACTGACACGAAGGGACAAACACAATTTGTGGCGTTTAGCGTGACATAGTCTTGCAGGCATCGTGCTGTCTCACTGCAATACTATACCGCTGGAGGAAACAGCCCGGGTTCGATGAGCCTTGGAATGTGACTAGGAAAGTGAAGCCTTTTGAAAGAGGTAAAGCACTGCACAACGGAAGTGAGGGAGAATCTTACAGGGGATTCTGAGCGGTGTCTGCATACACGCAGCCCGATACGGGTGCTGAAAGCTTGAGCTACTCTCAATGTCATGCTGCCTTTCCTCGGAGTAAATCTGTTACATTGAAAGAATGCTTCTCGCAGGTTCAAAAAGGGAGGTCCCTTGTTAATTGGAGAAATCAATGATTTCGAATGAATTCTGTATGCGTTAAAAGACAGCTATACACAGAAAACATGCAGGACACTGCTCATGATGTTTCCCGAGCCGAAACACAGTGCGTTTTTCCAAGCCATCTGACAAAGCCCGCCCACTGAAAACTGCAGCAGATCGTGTAAAGACGTTCAACTTTGTAACTACTGCACGCACAGGAAGCAGAATAAATTCCTCTTTTCAAACTGTCAAAGGTTTGCTTTGCGAACGCTGCAGGACATCGCACAATCTCTTTTGAATGGGGACAAACGATTTCTTATGGGGCGCAGTAAGACAAGTACAGACAATTAAAAAGCTCCACTCATGCCGACGATGCAGCATGAAGAAGCGCAACCTAACGTTTGACAGACAAAAGCCGGGCGCCCTACGAGCAATATGAAATCAAACTGACAGCACACGGCGTTTCGCGCTGACTCAAAAGTGATCTCGACAGACGCTGTTCTCTGCATAACGCTGAAAGAGCTAAAGAGCGTTTCTGTTGAGACGTAAGAAGCTTGTTTCTTTCTACCATGATGTTACCATGACAAAATCTGTCTTTAAACACCTTGCTCAGTCTCTGACGAGACTGTCGAAAATTGTTTTCGCCGATTGTATTGCAAACCGGCGGAAGCGGGGTATTGGGAAAAGTTTTCAACTAGCAATAATCGCGCCTCGGCTAAACCTCACAGGCTACGATACTGCCACTGCGCAAAGCTGACGGTTGCCAGGCAACCGCGGGGATCCTATGGAAATCGTTATCAATCGTCTCATGGCATGTCGTTGCTGTAACGCTTCATATTTGCGGCCGGACACTTCCCGCCCCCCAAAGAAAAGAGCGCCAATCAGACAGGCGGAGACCGAGGACTCACAGAGCAGACGGCCACAGTCGCCATAATAAGAGCGATTGTGAGCGATTTTGTTTTCTCTCTTTGACCAGCCCAGCTGCGCCCCACCCGAAGGCAGGGAAGCACAAAAATTGTATGGAACTCATTCATGCTCCTCTCCATGGAAATCTTTAGTAAAAGGCAAAAGATTTGTACGAGATGAAGAGAAACCAGAGTGCGTGGCAGCACAGCTGCAGGAGCCCAGGCCGCCTTCAAAGCCTCTGCCCTGCCGGTCGTGGTTGGCAATGCACCTGGCCTTACAAACGAGCCAGTGGGGCCCATTCAGCTCCGGGCTCATCGCCTGCGGCTCTCGGCTTACCTGGCAGGGGAGATACCTTGATCAGCCTGTAGTTGGAGTAGTTGGATTGTTTTCTTGTTTTGTGGAAGCAGTGTTTGTTTTGCAGTTTGAGATGGCAACCTTTGGATCCCGCAAGAATGCTGTACGTTTTGAGCTTTTGGATGACCTCTTCATGGATCGTATGCAGTTCAGCAGAAAAGTGTTACAGAAGGAACTTGGCTTTGAACCTCGGCACTTGGATTTCATCTTCGCTCTCCCAGGTCAGAAAGCATTTGAGGTTGTTTTTGCTACCTATTCTCTGTTTGAACAATGTGTGGATGTGTTTGAGGCAAAAAAAGGGAAAGTTCCTGCCCTTGAGAAGATCAACTTGCAGCCTCTGACACAGAGAGAGAGGAAAACGGTGCATGTTGTTATGTTCTCGGAACTGGCAAAGACGGAGGACATTCACACCTGGCTTAAGCAGTACTGCACCGTCCACCATGGAACTGAGGTTAGAGATGTTGACGGTATAAAAACAGGAGCAAGGAAATTCGAGGTTCGCTTGCTACCGGACAATGTAAATGGAGGCTTAAGGCACCTGCCCTCTACAATCCGGCTGGGCGCCTGCAATGGCTATGTTTTTTATGTGGGACAACCAAAGGCATGTCGGCGCTGTGGTGCTGTGGGACACCTGGCATCGTCCTGCACTGTGAAATGCTGCAAGACCTGTGGCAAACAGGGACATTTAGCCTCTGACTGTTCAATGCTGCCAAAGTGCAATTTATGTGGTTCGGAAGGACACGTTTTTAAGAACTGCCCTCACGCCTACGCCAATAAACTCAAAATGAGAAAGGATGAGGCAGTGCTTGTTTCAGCCAAACCGGCCCGAAAAGCCAAAGCAAACAACAAGTCAAACAAAGAACCCTTGTTGGACAAAGAGTCTCAGCCTCCAGCCAGGATCAGTCCTGCTGTGGCTCCGGGGCCGGTGGAAGAGAAATCCACTACGCTCCCACAACCGCAGACTGCACCAGACAAGCACGAGGGTTTGAAAACCCCCGAGAACAGCGAGGACCCCTCCCCCACTCCTGCTCCTCAGAACGAGGGCCAGTGTGGGGCCCCCCGGTGGAGCGGGTCCAGCGACGATACCCAGGATTCAGCGGAGCTGCTTTTCTTAGACTCTGCAAGTGCTACAGATGCCCTCCTCTCCTCCATCCAGTCCGTCACGGAGGATCTGCAACAGCTGGTGGGTGAGGGGGAAGAGGAGACTGGTGCATCGGCTGCACCCCTTTCCCCTCAGTGCTCCCAGGAGCTGGACTTGAGGAAAAGGAAAAATGACTCTGTTTTCTCCCCGAGCGAGGAGGAAGGAGAGCATGGCGATGGGGACAGCTGGAACCCCTCCACCCCTCCTTCTACCCCCTTCCTTGAAATGGACTCCGTGAACGCTTTTACTGCTGCCACCCTGATGAAGGCTCATTCAGAGGATGGCTGGCAGGAGATTGGTAAGAAGAAAAAGAAAAAGAAGGTAACAGGTGAGACCGAAGAGAAATGTGTTTTGTAAAGACTGGTTCCACTTTCTTATGTAATATGGCTCTAAACATAATATCTCTTAACACCAGAGGTATCAATGACAGAGTTAAATGCCAGTCTGTCTTTGATTACCTCCAGCAGAGAGAGGGAGATGTGTTGATGTTGCAGGAGTGTGCTTTAGCCTATCAAGAGGTATAAAACCTTTGAAGATAGGTGGGATAAAGGGCCTTCTGTTTGGTCAGGGGACAATAACAACAGAGCCTCTGGCGTGGCCATTCTTTTCAAAGGATGGGCTTTCAAATTGAAAAGTATTCAGAGGGTCATAGATGGCAGGTTGCTGTGTGTGGATGTGGAATGGGGGACCGTTAACCTGCGGCTAATCAATGTGTATTGTCCTACTGACGTGGGAGGAAGGGTGGAGCTACTCAAGGCACTCTCTCCCCTATTGTTAAGTAGCACAGACGTGATAGTGGGAGGGGATTTTAATTGTATCTTAGAGCACACAGACAGGCAGTCTAGCTCTCCGATAAAATTGGATTCCAGCTCACTGGCCCTGCAAAACTTAGTTCAAGACTTTAGACTCTCAGACACATATAGATGTATATATCCCACAACAGCAGGATATACATGGTCAGGGAGGAATAGCAGCTCCAGAATTGACTATTGCTTTGTCTCAGAGAGAGTGAAAGTTGTTGGGGTCACTCTTCAGCCTGTCTTCTTCTCAGATCATCAGGCTTTAGGGTGTAGAGTGGAACTCCAGGGCGGGACTGTCTTTGGCCCAGGCCTCTGGAAACTCAACACTAAGCTGCTAGAGAACGAGGGGGTAGTATCCCGCTACAAGGAGAAACTATCACAGTGGCTGTCCTTGCAGTGTCTGTACGGGTCAGTAGGAGAGTGGTGGGAGGAGGTGAAGATGAGGACAAAGGCCTTTTTCATGGCTGAGGGAAGGAAGGCTGCTGCCAGATGGAGAGGAGTGCTAGCCAGGAAACAGAGGCAGCTGCAGCGTCTCTACACGATGCTGCACAGTGGCTTCGCTGTGCTCGAGGATATCACCCTTTTAAAAAAGGACATCCGGAGCATAGCCGAAGAAAGTAGTCGAGGAGTGCTGTTAAGAAGCAGAGTGCAGTTCTTGGAAGAAAATGAGAAGTGTACTCGCCTCTTTTTCAGGAAAGTGGTAGGCTCCAAGTCTGTCATGGAAAGTGTAGTTGATGAGGAGGGACGAGAGAGAACAGAGCCGAGTGCTATCCTCTCCTGCACCAAGGCCTTCTACTCAAGACTGTACAGCTCTACAGAGGTAAAGGATGAAGAAATTCATTTTTTTACCTCAAAGCTAGAAAACGTTTTGAGTGAAGAAGATAGGGAAGTACTTGAGAGGGATTTGACAATAGAAGAGCTGAGACAGGCTATGGAGAGCTTACAGAAGAGGAAAACTCCGGGTGCTGACGGGCTCCCTAAAGAATTTTATTGCACCTTTTGGGATCTGCTTCAGGATCCGCTACTGCTCCTATTCGAGGGAAGCTATAAGACAGAATTGCTGCCTGACTCCTTAAGAGAAGGCACTATCTCTCTCTTGTTTAAGAAAGGAGCAAAGAATGACATAAAGAACTGGAGACCCCTCAGCCTGTTAGGCGTGGACACTAAGATCCTGTCCAAAGCCCTTTTCCTGCGCCTACAAAATGTAGTGGCCTCACTGGTAGGGAAAGAACAGACTTGTGGGATAGCAGGACGCCTGATGAGCGACAACCTGGCCTTGTTGAGGGATGTCTGTCTGTACTCAGAGGATCGCTCCCTCCCTCTGTGCATTTTAGGTGTAGACCTAGAAAAGGCCTTTGACCGCCTAAACCGGCAGTACTTAACATTGGTACTTGAGCACATGAATTTTGGCCCCATCATGAGAAAGTGGATTAACCTGCTGTACACAGGTAGCAACAGCAGAGTAATGGTTAATGGCAATAGATCACGCCCCTTTGAAGTCTGTTCAGAGGTGAGGCAGGCCTGCCCATTATCCCCCTTGTTATTCGTTTTGGCTATGGAGCCCTTAGCCTGTGCCTTGCGCCAGGATCAGGCCATTAATGGGATACCAGTGCCTGGAAGTGGGGGAGGAGAGGTAAAGACATCTCTATACATGGATGACGTCACCCTGCTCCTCTCTGACAATGCCTCAATTAGCAGAGCTCTGCAGTGCTGTGATCGTTTCTCTTTGGCTTCATCCGCAAAAATTAACAAATCTAAGAGTGAGATTTTTTATCAGAACTGGAGGGAGCCAAAAGAAGGACATGATGTCAGGCTGCAAGAGAAGAGAATTAATTTACAGGTGCCATTCCCCGGCATTGTGGCCATTGTCGGTGCTCACACGCGATAAGATAAGGCGGAGGAGAGCGGGGCATGCCCAGCGGCAGACATTCAAGGAGGGGGCAGTGCGAGGTGAGGTGAGGTGAGGTGCGACACCCCGGAGCCCCGACACAGCTAATGCGGAGCACTTGTTGGACTGGCATCGAAAGGACGTGTGCGCACGGAGCGAGCCTTCCCTGCGGCGGAGCGCGGGAACTTTCTCCCCCCCTCCCGCTGCAGGAGTTGTGTGCGCTGTAGCGGTGCCGAGAGAAAAGCACAGAAGGCAGCAGGCTCTGGAGAGCAGGTAAGAGACGGAGCCTTGTGGGCAGGCGAGCAGGCCCGTTTTTTGGAAATTGCTGAAAAGGTTTGTTCGGTGTGTGGCAGGCGCACGTCGCGAGCTTGCGTGGCGATCTGCCGGTCTGGAGTTATGCAAATGAGGCCGAATTGCATACCGGGACATGCTGCGAATGCGCAACGGTGACTGCAGATGTGTAGGAAACGGTGCGCTCGTTTTCTTGTTTTGCCCACACTTTTGAGTGTTAGTGTGGCGTGTGAGTGTGCGAAAGAGTGGGCCCAGCAGGAGGCGGTGGCGTGCAGGGCGAGGAGGTGGCCTAGGCTGCGCAATTTGTGCTGTGGGTGTGGGCCTCTTGCAACTTGGTTTATTTGGTTTATTTATGGTTCGCATAAATAAAACCGGAAAAGAGGAATTTATTCTGTGACAAAATCAAGTGTCACAAATGCAAGTGGTTGGATTTCCAATGTTTAATATGGTAAAAATAAGCGGAAGTTATCTGCCGGTCCGGCACAGTCTGCCATGCTTTTGTCATATACTGTAAAGTGGTGTCGAACTGGAGCCTCACCATTTGCATATGTGTGTGCGTTGTTAGTTGTTCTGACGATTGATTTTCTAAAAGCCCCAACGAACAACCTCGTGTTTATTGCTACAATTAATAATTGTCTCAGTAAACCCATAAACCTCTACATTTAATGGCGTCCCTGGGCGGGCGAGTTTAGAATGAAATGAGAATCAATCGCACAGAATAACTGATGTTATACAGTTATACATCGAGTGTCACATTAAATGACGAAAATGAAGAGAGTTAAAGTAGCTGGAGAGGTTTTCTTACAACTTTTGAGCTGACACAGTTTTGGAAAATGTTTCCTTCACGCTGCACTGTACAACATAGGCAGCCAAGAGTCTCCAAAACAAAACAGAATTGACAGATAGGAGAAAATACCCACTCGTACTGAAGTTCCCATAATCCAGCACTGAGCGTAAACAAAGTGTCTAAGTAGCGTGGGAATGCTAACCCTAACCCTAGCTGGAGTTTGAGCAATCCAGCACTGAGCGTAAAAAGATGAGTCAAAGTGTTTTGTAAAGACTGGTTCCACTTTCTTATGTAATATGGCTCTAAACATAATTTCTCTTAACACCAGAGGTATCAATGACAGAGTGAAATGCCAGTCTGTCTTTGATTACCTCCAGCAGAGAGAGGGAGATGTGTTGATGTTGCAGGAGTGTGCTTTAGCCTATCAAGAGAGGTATAAAAGCTTTGAAGATAGGTGGGACAAAGGGCCTTCTGTTTGGTCAGGGGACAATAACAACAGAGCCTCTGGCGTGGCCATTCTTTTCAAAGGATGGGCTTTCAAATTAAAAAGTATTCAGAGGGTCATAGATGGCAGGTTGCTGTGTGTGGATGTGGAATGGGGGACCGTTAACCTGCGGCTAATCAATGTGTATTGTCCTACTGACGTGGGAGGAAGGGTGGAGCTACTCAAGGCACTCTCCCCCCTATTGTTATGTAGCACAGACGTGATAGTGGGAGGGGATTTTAATTGTATCTTAGAGCACACAGACAGGCAGTCTAGCTCTCCGATAAAATTGGATTCCAGCTCACTGGCCCTGCAAAACTTAGTTCAAGACTTTAAACTCTCAGACACATATAGATGTATATATCCCACAACTGCAGGATATACATGGTCAGGGAGGAATAGCAGCTCCAGAATTGACTATTGCTTTGTCTCAGAGAGAGTGAAAGTTGTTGGGGTCAATCTTCAGCCTGTCTTCTTCTCAGATCATCAGGCTTTAGGGTGTAGAGTGGAACTCCAGGGCGGGACTGTCTTTGGCCCAGGCCTCTGGAAACTCAACACAAAGCTGCTAGAGAACGAGGGGGTAGTATCCCGCTACAAGGAGAAACTATCACAGTGGCTGTCCTTGCAGTGTCTGTACGGGTCAGTAGGAGAGTGGTGGGAGGAGGTGAAGATGAGGACAAAGGCCTTTTTCATGGCTGAGGGAAGGAAGGCTGCTGCCAGACGGAGAGGAGTGCTAGCCAGGAAACAGAGGCAGCTGCAGCGTCTCTACACGATGCTGCACAGTGGCTTCGATGTGCTCGAGGATATCACCCTTTTAAAAAAGGACATCCGGAGCATAGCCGAAGAAAGTAGTCGAGGAGTGCTGTTAAGAAGCAGAGTGCAGTTCTTGGAAGAAAATGAGAAGTGTACTCGCTTCTTTTTCAGGAAAGTGGTAGGCTCCAAGTCTGTCATGGAAAGTGTAGTTGATGAGGAGGGACGAGAGAGAACAGAGCCGAGTGCTATCCTCTCCTGCACCGAGGCCTTCTACTCAAGACTGTACAGCTCTACAGAGGTAAAGGATGAAGAAATTCATTTTTTTACCTCAAAGCTAGAAAATGTTTTGTGTGAAGAAGATAGGGAAGTACTTGAGAGGGATTTGACAGTAGAAGAGCTGAGACAGGCTATGGAGAGCTTACAGAAGGGGAAAACTCCGGGTGCTGACGGGCTCCCTAAAGAATTTTATTGCACCTTTTGGGATCTGCTTCAGGATCCGCTACTGCTCCTATTCGAGGGAAGCTATAAGACAGAATTGCTGCCTGACTCCTTAAGAGAATGCACTATCTCTCTCTTGTTTAAGAAAGGAGCAAAGAATGACATAAAGAACTGGAGACCCCTCAGCCTGTTAGGCGTGGACACTAAGATCCTGTCCAAAGCCCTTTTCCTGCGCCTACAAAATGTAGTGGCCTCACTGGTAGGGAAAGAACAGACTTGTAGGATAGCAGGACGCCTGATGAGCGACAACCTGGCCTTGTTGAGGGATGTCTGTCTGTACTCGGAGGATCGCTCCCTCCCTCTGTGCATTTTAGGTGTAGACCTAGAAAAGGCCTTTGACCTCCTAAACCGGCAGTACTTAACATCGGTACTTGAGCACATGACGTTTGGCCCCATCATGAGAAAGTGGATCAACCTGCTGTACACAGGTAGCAACAGCAGAGTAATGGTTAATGGCAATAGATTTTTAGTTCGTTGGCTCTTCTGTCCATTGTCCTCCTGCCTGGCTCTTGACCTGTGACTGTCTGAACGCACACCTTAGACTTTCAGGCGGGGGATTTGTCCTGAGCCTCTGTGAAAGACCCACCCACCCCCATAAATAACTGCTCTAGAAACACATGAATGCAAAACTAAACCACAGCTTAAAGAGGAGCTCCAACTCAGTGCCATACTAATGTAAACGAAGTAATACTAAGACATGTTCTTATGGATTTGTCTTACCTTGAGATATGTAATTGGATTTCAGGATTAACTTCCTCATTCAATGTAGTGGTGATTCTTTGCCTGGTCAGTACCTGGGTGGGAGACCTCCAGCGAACAATTAAGCTTGCTGCTGAAAGTGGTGTTAAGAGACTCTTAGGATCTTCCAGAGGTCTCTGTCCAATAGCACTAGTTGCCTTAGAGCTGGCTCAAACATTGCTCAAGAGTCTACCTTTCACAGATGCGCAAAGATGAATGATGGGGGTGCACGCTTCAAGGAGCCTTCCAACTGTAGGGACCGATTAGAGACGATCCGTAGCATGTGTTCGTTTCCATATACGCCCCGTGTCTCAACGGTAGGACAGAGTCAAATACTGCCTCGACACGTAACAGCGTTATATTAAACCGCAGGACTTGAGGGCTGTTTTGTTTGAATGTTCAAGGCATTGGTAAGAGCGTAGGTCAAGGGCCATTGGTGCATCTCCTGTAACTGGAGCAAAAATGCTATTCAAAGTGCAGTGACTAAAATCGTCGTCCACATGTCTCCGTTGTTGATTGCTTTCTGTCTAAGAACGTTCTGTTTTCATGTCCGAACGGGGAGACTTTATCATTCCAACTTGAAGCCACCCTTAAGTCCTCTAAGGTGTGTGTGTGTGTGCTTGCACGTATGGCGTAAAAGGTTTCTTAAACGGAGAGCGAACTTGAAAAAAGTTGCCTCCGCTGCCGCCGCCTCGCACTCCCTGTTCGATTGTAGCAAGAAGGCAGCGGCCGCGGCGCTCGCTGTAATCGTGGCCAAGTGGTTAAGGTGACAGACTTGAAATCCGTTGGGATCTCCCCGCGCCGGTTCAAATCCTGCCGACTAAGGCGTCCTTTGCATTTGGTTGCGTGCGTGCGTGTAAAAGGACCAGCGCCGTTTCGTTTTCGCTGGGACCTTTAACACTCTAAATCGCCTGGACCCGCAGCCTGTGAAATCGATTCTTCGGCACCCACGAAGGACGCTTTGCCGCTGGACACAGATACCGATGCTTTTCTGCAACGAGCTTTCCAGCTGAATTTTCTCGGCAGCTCCGTACTAAACCTGTTCTCCATTGCAACATAGCGGAGGCTCATCACGTCTATAGCAAGGCTGTGTAGGACCGCATATGCCACAGTGACTTGTACACAGACCACATGAAAGGCAAGCAAAATACACTTTTAAAATTCCAAAGACTCACAAGGTCAGAGGAACAGCGATGACCTGAACAGATCTGTTCCAGAAGTCTAGGTTGACCTTTTTAGAGCTGTAATTGCATTTTTGTTTAATAGAAGATCAAATCTACTCGCATGTACCAGCACCTTACAGTTTATTGATGTTAATTCTGTTTAAGTAATAAGATTGCTAACGATGTTGGACTTTAGCCGGTGTTTTTTAGAACAAATTGCTTACACTTCTGTAAGGAATACGCAGTACGTGCCTTTGTCAGTCATTGCTCACCATACCTGTAACTTTCTTATCTAACTCACTTCCTCAAATGGTGAAGGTCCACAAACATAAATGAAAAAAAAAACCCTTGATGTAGATGAGGTGCACAAAAAAGCAGCCCCTGATAGTGTATAACACATTTATACTATTGCAGAGACACATGTAACATATATATATATACTGTATATATATATGAAACAGAAATAGAAACAGAAACAGGAATCGCTTACTCACCTGGAGAATCTCTGTAGGAATATCTAGCATTTATCAATGGAAATAAAAGCTGCTTTAATACAGTGCATGTTCAAACTCAAACCCTCAGCTGCTGTTCTTGTTTGTTTTGGGACAAATTGCAACTGAGCATCGCATGAGCCGTTACATACCCTTATCTGTTAGGGAATTTCAAGGGAGGAGTTAGGTCAGAATGGGTAGGCTGCAAAACAACAAGTAAAGATTTATATTCCAAGATGAAACGTTGTGGCGGTTTTCTTATCTTTTCAGCATGGACTAAACTTTTACGTGTTCCTTATATGCTATATGTGTATATATTAGCACCAATGTCGTTCTTAAAAACTAACATGAAATTGTCAGGGACATTCAGCTATATACAAAGACGAGACAGACAAAGTAATAATTCTGTATTAACGTGGCCTACATATTGACGCAATGATCGAACTAACTGACATGTTCTGATTCAGATCCCCTGCAGTTCATGCCAATTAGAACAATAGCAATGCTGAGTCCTCCCCACCCTACCGAGCACAAATTCAGCTGCTCTCCAGTTCTGTTCTGCATGTTTTTTCATTGCAATTGAGCTCGGAGCTGGAGATGATCTCCATACAGTTCTGTGTTCACTAGCCCGCACTTGCGTGCTAATTTACGGGTTGTGGCAAATGCTTTTCTATAGTTCATATACATGACGGCAACCTGTTACCGAGGAACCTTAGAGGTTTAAAAGCCTCACGAGCCAGGCAGGACTCGAACCCACAATCTTCTGATCCGAAGTCAAACACGTTATCCATTACGCCACTGGCCCATAGAACATGCGCTTGCACTCCACCACAGAGAGCTCTACACTGCTACTAGTAGTACACTTCCCCATCTAAATTTTCACAGCAAGAAACTTGTGTTTCCTACTATTTTTATCAGGTTTAAAATATCATCTCCTTAAAACAGAAAAAGTGTTGATGTGTTGTGCTGAAATTCCGATTGATTTTGAATTCAAAGAAAAAAGGTTTTCTTCCAAAACACCATGAAATTGTCACATCTTGCAGACAATAGGTGTATTCCATGTTGAAAAGAGAAGAAAGAAAACCATGGAGCCTTTTACAGGTGTGAGAAGACCTCACAGTCAAAACGCTGTTTCCGTTCTTCTCTTTTCAGCATGCAATAAACCTATTACTTGTTCCTTTGCAGCCGAGGAATGCTGACATAGCTACCCAGCTGAACATCTTGCAGACTCTACTTCTCTCCTGTAGAAGTAAAGCAGGGCTTGCTGGGTGAGCTTTTGCTCCGGTAAATTAGGTCACGTGTCATGTTAAATCACTTCTTCTAAACACAACATTTGCTGGTGCTAGCTTTCCCCATGAAAAGAGACATTTCCCTTACAGTACATGACATATCATTTTTATTCTATCAATAAGTATAGAAATTAAACAAAAGAAAAAATGGTGTCGCCAAAGAATGCACAGCTCTGTCGCCTTGTGGAGGTGTCAAGGGCATTGAGCTCCTTGGACATGAAAAGTGCCCGATAAATGCCATTTCTCATCATTTCTCTTGGCGTCAGTTCTGCTATTAAATGGGACGGAGGCAACGGGCTCAGAGAGCAGGTTAAGTGCACACCGAACGCAGATGTGTCCAAGTGTCTGTAAAAGCGCGGTGCTCCGCTGGCGCTGTTCCCTAGTGGCTTAAAGTGCCCGCCTAGTAAGCAGGCGATCCTGGGTCTGAATACCAGCGGTGCCTCTCTCCGTGTCTTGTTGTGCCGAATGTCTCATTTCAGACAAACATGTACAGCTTGGTTCAGTTTAATGCAAGAATTCATTTCCTTTCTGGAATAACTTGTTTTTGAAGAAATCCATACAGCTTGTGAAAGATGAAATCCATTTCTTGGTTGTCAGTGGAAAAAGATTGCTGGCTGCAAGAAGCGCAAGTGATTGTTTTCTTTGACCATAAACCTGCAAATGTAGGGAACACAAGCAGCCGTCAGTCTCTGTGGCGCAATCGGTTAGCGCGTTCAGCTGTTAACCGAAAGGTTGGTGGTTCAAGCCCACCCAGGGACGCATGTCTCCGTTTTTCCAATGTAAACATCATCACCGCTAAAGAAGATGGCGCAGAAGGCTCCACAGTCGAAACGTTGTGCTTCTTTTCTTCTCTTTTCAGCATGGAGTAAACCTTTGCTTGATCGTTTGCAGCCTACGCATGCTGACACAGCTACCTTTCTCTTAACGCGCCTCAATCATTATTCACCAAAACCATCAGCAGAATGTGTCGCCTTTGTGGTGATGTCACTCCTCTGCTTCACAAATGTCCTTAGTGACGGACCATTTCTTTCTGCCATTTTTCCGGAGCGGTTATTGATTGCTCCATCATTTCCCTCATACTTTCCATCCCTAGATTGAAAAAAAAAAACAGAAACAGGCTGACAGGACGACAATCAAATTGCAAAAACTCATCAAAGCACTCGATAGAGTATTTGAATCCACAAGTAGCTACGAGCAACTTTGTCCTGGCTTGCATGAAAGTCGGAAAATGTCAAAAAGAAAAAGATGGTGGCTTTTTCATATCTGTTCTTTTATTTTTAGTTCGTTGGCTCTTCTGTCCATTGTCCTCCTGCCTGGCTCTTGACCTGTGACTGTCTGAACGCACACATTAGACTTTCAGGCGGGGGATTTGTCCTGAGCCTCTGTGGAAGACCCACCCACCCCCATAAATAACTGCTCTAGAAACACATGAATGCAAAACTAAACCACAGCTTAAAGAGGAGCTCCAACTCAGTGCCATACTAATGTAAACGAAGTAATACTAAGACATGTTCTTATGGATTTGTCTTACCTTGAGATATGTAATTGGATTTCAGGATTAACTTCCTCATTCAATGTACTGGTGATTCTTTGCCTGGTCAGTACCTGGGTGGGAGACCTCCAGCGAACAATTAAGCTTGCTGCTGGAAGTGGTGTTAAGAGACTCTTAGGATCTTCCAGAGGTGTCTGTCCAATAGCACTAGTTGCCTTAGAGCTGGCTCAAACATTGCTCAAGAGTCTACCTTTCACAGATGCGCAAGGATGAATGATGGGGGTGCACGCTTCAAGGAGCCTTCCAACTGTAGGGACCGATTAGAGACGATCCGTAGCATGTGTTCGTTTCCATATACGCCCCGTGTCTCAACGGTAGGACAGAGAAAAATACTGCCTCGACACGTAACAGCGTTATATTAAACCGCAGGACTTGAGGGCTGTTTTGTTTGAATGTTCAAGGCATTGGTAAGAGCGTAGGTCAAGGGCCATTGGTGCATCTCCTGTAACTGGAGTAAAAATGCTATTCAAAGTGCAGTGACTAAAATCGTCGTCCACATGTCTCCGTTGTTGATTGCTTTCTGTCTAAGAACGTTCTGTTTTCATGTCCGAACGGGGAGACTTTATCATTCCAACTTGAAGCCACCCTTAAGTCCTCTAAGGTGTGTGTGTGTGTGCTTGCACGTATGGCGTAAAAGGTTTCTTAAACGGAGAGCGAACTTGAAAAAAGTTGCCTCCGCTGCCGCCGCCGCCTCGCACTCCCTGTTCGATTGTAGCAAGAAGGCAGCGGCCGCGGCGCTCGCTGTAGTCGTGGCCGAGTGGTTAAGGTGACGGACTTGAAATCCGTTGGGGTCTCCCTGCGCAGGTTCAAATCCTGCCGACTACGGCGTCCTTTGCATTTGGTTGCGTGCGTGCGTGTAAAAGGACCAGCGCCGTTTCGTTTTCGCTGGGACCTTTAACACTCTAAATCGCCTGGACCCGCAGCCTGTGAAATCGATTCTTCAGCACCCACGATGGACGCTTTGCCGCTGGACACAGATACCGATGCTTTTCTGCAACGAGCTTTCCAGCTGAATTTTCTCGGCAGCTCCGTACTGAACCTGTTCTCCATTGCAACATAGCGGAGGCTCGTCACGTCTATAGCAAGGCTGTGTAGGACCGCATACGCCACAGTGACTTGTACACAGACCACATGAAAGGCAAGCAAAATACACTTTTAAAATTCCAAAGACTCACAAGGTCAGAGGAACAGCGATGACCTGAACAGATCTGTTCCAGAAGTCTAGGTTGACCTTTTTAGAGCTGTAATTGCATTTTTGTTTAATAGAAGATCAAATCTACTCGCATGTACCAGCACCTTACAGTTTATTGATGTTAATTCTGTTTAAGTAATAAGATTGCTAACGATGTTGGACTTTAGCCGGTGTTTTTTAGAACAAATTGCTTACACTTCTGTAAGGAATACGCAGTACGTGCCTTTGTCAGTCATTGCTCACCATACCTGTAACTTTCTTATCTAACTCACTTCCTCAAATGGTGAAGGTCCACAAACATAAATGAAAAAAAAACCCTTGTTGTAGATGAGGTGCACAAAAAAGCAGCCCCTGATAGTGTATAACACATTTATACTATTGCAGAGACACATGTAACATATATATACTGTATATATATGAAACAGAAATAGAAACAGAAACAGGAATCGCTTACTCACCTGGAGAATCTCTGTAGGAATATCTAGCATTTATCAATGGAAATAAAAGCTGCTTTAATACAGTGCATGTTCAAACTCAAACCCTCAGCTGCTGTTCTTGTTTGTTTTGGGACAAATTGCAACTGAGCATCGCATGAGCCGTTACGTACCCTTATCTGTTAGGGAATTTCAAGGGAGGAGTTAGGTCAGAATGGGTAGGCTGCAAAACAACAAGTAAAGATTTATTCCAAGATGAAATGTTGTGGCGGTTTTCTTATCTTTTCAGCATGGACTAAACTTTTACGTGTTCCTTATATGCTATATATGTATATATTAGCACCAATGTCGTTCTTAAAAACTAACATGAAATTGTCAGGGACATTCAGCTATATACAAAGACGAGACAGACAAAGTAATAATTCTGTATTAACTTGGCCTACATACTGACGCAATGATCGAACTAACTGACATGTTCTGATTCAGATCCCCTGCAGTTCATGCCAATTAGAACAATAGCAATACTGAGTCCTCCCCACCCTACTGAGCACAAATTCATCTGCTCTCCAGTTCTTTTCTGCATGTTTTTTCATTGCAATTGAGCTCGGAGCTGGAGATGATCTCCATACAGTGCTGTGTTCACCAGCCCGCACTTGCGTGCTAATTTACGGGTTGTGGCAAATGCTTTTCTATAGTTCATATACATGACGGCAACCTGTTACCGAGGAACCTGAGAGGTTTAAAAGCCTCACGAGCCAGGCAGGACTCGAACCTACAATCTTCTGATCCGAAGTCAGACGCGTTATCCATTACGCCACTGGCCCATAGAACATGCGCTTGCACTCCACCACAGAGAGCTCTACACTGCTACTAGTAGTACACTTCCCCATCTAAATTTTCACAGCAAGAAACTTGTGTTTCCTACTATTTTTATCAGGTTTAAAATATCATCTCCTTAAAACAGAAAAAGTGTTGATGTGTCGTGCTGAAATTCCGATTGATTTTGAATTCAAAGAAAAAAGGTTTTCTTCCAAAACACCATGAAATTGTCACATCTTGCAGACAATAGGTGTATTCCATGTTGAAAAGAGAAAAAAGAAAACAATGGAGCCTTTTACAGGTGTGAGGCTTCTTCAGGTGTGAGAAGACCTCACGGCCGAAACGTTGTGTTTCCTTTCTTCTCTTTTCAGCATGCAATAAACCTATTACTTGTTCCTTTGCAGCCGAGGAATGCTGACATAGCTACCCAGCTGAACATCTTGCAGACTCTACTTCTCTCCTGTAGAAGTAAAGCAGGGCTTGCTGGGTGAGCTTTTGCTCCGGTATGTTAGGTCACGTGTCATGTTAAATCAATTCTTCTAAACACAACATTTGCTGGTGCTAGCTTTCCCCATGAAAAGAGACATTTCCCTTACAGTACATGACATATCGTTTTTTTTCTATCAATAAGTATAGAAATAAAACAAAAGAAAAAATGTTGTCGCCAAAGAATGCTCTGTCGCCTTGGGGAGGTGTCAAGGGCATTGAGCTCCTTGGACATGAAAAGTGCCCGATAAATGCCATTTCTCATCATTTCTCTTGGCGTCAGTTCTGCTATTAAATGGGACGGAGGCAACGGGCTCAGAGAGCAGGTTAAGTGCACACCGAACGCAGATGTGTCCAAGTGTCTGTAAAAGCGCGGTGCTCCGCTGGCGCTGTTCCCTAGTGGCTTAAAGTGCCCGCCTAGTAAGCAGGCGATCCTGGGTCTGAATACCAGCGGTGCCTCTCTCCGTGTCTTGTTGTGCCGAATGTCTCATTTCAGACAAACATGTACAGCTTGGTTCAGTTTAATGCAAGAATTCATTTCCTTTCTGGAATAACTTGTTTTTGAAGAAATCCATACAGCTTGTGAAAGATGAAATCCATTTCTTGGTTGTCAGTGGAAAAAGATTGCTGGCTGCAAGAAGCGCAAGTGATTGTTTTCTTTGACCATAAACCTGCAAATGTAGGGAACACAAGCAGCCGTCAGTCTCTGTGGCGCAATTGGTTAGCGCGTTCAGCTGTTAACCGAAAGGTTGGTGGTTCAAGCCCACCCAGGGACGCATGTCTCCGTTTTTCCAATGTAAACATCATCACCGCTAAAGAAGATGGCGCAGAAGGCTCCACAGTCGAAACGTTGTGCTTCTTTTCTTCTCTTTTCAGCATGGAGTAAACCTTTGCTTGATCGTTTGCAGCCTACGCATGCTGACACAGCTACCTTTCTCTTAACGCACCTCAATCATTATTCACCAAAACCATCAGCAGAATGTGTCGCCTTTGTGGTGATGTCACTCCTCTGCTTCACAAATGTCCTTAGTGACGGACCATTTCTTTCTGCCATTTTTCCGGAGCGGTTATTGATTGCTCCATCATTTCCCTCATACTTTCCATCCCTAGATTGAAAAAAAAAAACAGAAACAGGCTGACAGGACGACAATCAAATTGCAAAAACTCATCAAAGCACTCGATAGAGTATTTGAATCCACAAGTAGCTACGAGCAACTTTGTCCTGGCTTGCATGAAAGTCGGAAAATGTCAAAAAGAAAAAGATGGTGGCTTTTTCATATCTGTTCTTTTATTTTTAGTTCGTTGGCTCTTCTGTCCATTGTCCTCCTGCCTGGCTCTTGACCTGTGACTGTCTGAACGCACACATTAGACTTTCAGGCGGGGGATTTGTCCTGAGCCTCTGTGGAAGACCCACCCACCCCCATAAATAACTGCTCTAGAAACACATGAATGCAAAACTAAACCACAGCTTAAAGAGGAGCTCCAACTCAGTGCCATACTAATGTAAACGAAGTAATACTAAGACATGTTCTTATGGATTTGTCTTACCTTGAGATATGTAATTGGATTTCAGGATTAACTTCCTCATTCAATGTACTGGTGATTCTTTGCCTGGTCAGTACCTGGGTGGGAGACCTCCAGCGAACAATTAAGCTTGCTGCTGGAAGTGGTGTTAAGAGACTCTTAGGATCTTCCAGAGGTGTCTGTCCAATAGCACTAGTTGCCTTAGAGCTGGCTCAAACATTGCTCAAGAGTCTACCTTTCACAGATGCGCAAAGATGAATGATGGGGGTGCACGCTTCAAGGAGCCTTCCAACTGTAGGGACCGATTAGAGACGATCCGTAGCATGTGTTCGTTTCCATATACGCCCCGTGTCTCAACGGTAGGACAGAGAAAAATACTGCCTCGACACGTAACAGCGTTATATTAAACCGCAGGACTTGAGGGCTGTTTTGTTTGAATGTTCAAGGCATTGGTAAGAGCGTAGGTCAAGGGCCATTGGTGCATCTCCTGTAACTGGAGTAAAAATGCTATTCAAACTGCAGTGACTAAAATCGTCGTCCACATGTCTCCGTTGTTGATTGCTTTCAGTCTAAGAACGTTCTGTTTTCATGTCCGAACGGGGAGACTTTATCATTCCAACTTGAAGCCACCCTTAAATCCTCTGAGGTGTGTGTGTGTGTGTGTGTGTGCTTGCACGTATGGCGTAAAAGGTTTCTTAAACGGAGAGCGAACTTGAAAAAAGTTGCCTCCGCTGCCGCCGCCGCCTCGCACTCCCTGTTCGATTGTAGCAAGAAGGCAGCGGCCGCGGTGCTCGCTGTAGTCGTGGCCGAGTGGGGTTAAGGTGACGGACTTGAAATCCGTTGGGGTCTCCCCGCGCAGGTTCAAATCCTGCCGACTACGGCGTCCTTTGCATTTGGTTGCGTGCGTGCGTGTAAAAGGACCAGCGCCGTTTCGTTTTCGCTGGGACCTTTAACACTCTAAATCGCCTGGACCCACAGCCTGTGAAATCGATTCTTCAGCACCCACGAAGGACGCTTTGCCGCTGGACACAGATAACGATGCTTTTCTGCAACGAGCTTTCCAGCTGAATTTTCTCGGCAGCTCCGTACTGAACCTGTTCTCCATTGCAACATAGCGGAGGCTCGTCACGTCTATAGCAAGGCTGTGTAGGACCGCATACGCCACAGTGACTTGTACACAGACCACATGAAAGGCAAGCAAAATACACTTTTAAAATTCCAAAGACTCACAAGGTCAGAGAAACAGCGATGACCTGAACAGATCTGTTACAGAAGTCTAGGTTGACCTTTTTAGAGCTGTAATTGCATTTTTGTTTAATAGAAGATCAAATCTACTCGCATGTACCAGCACCTTACAGTTTATTGATGTTAATTCTGTTTAAGTAATAAGATTGCTAACGATGTTGGACTTTAGCCGGTGTTTTTTAGAACAAATTGCTTACACTTCTGTAAGGAATACGCAGTACGTGCCTTTGTCAGTCATTGCTCACCATACCTGTAACTTTCTTATCTAACTCACTTCCTCAAATGGTGAAGGTCCACAAACATAAATGAAAAAAAAACCCTTGTTGTAGATGAGGTGCACAAAAAAGCAGCCCCTGATAGTGTATAACACATTTATACTATTGCAGAGACACATGTAACATATATATACTGTATATATGAAACAGAAATAGAAACAGAAACAGGAATCGCTTACTCACCTGGAGAATCTCTGTAGGAATATCTAGCATTTATCAATGGAAATAAAAGCTGCTTTAATACAGTGCATGTTCAAACTCAAACCCTCAGCTGCTGTTCTTGTTTGTTTTGGGACAAATTGCAACTGAGCATCGCATGAGCCGTTACGTACCCTTATCTGTTAGGGAATTTCAAGGGAGGAGTTAGGTCAGAATGGGTAGGCTGCAAAACAACAAGTAAAGATTTATTCCAAGATGAAACGTTGTGGCGGTTTTCTTATCTTTTCAGCATGGACTAAACTTTTACGTGTTCCTTATATGCTATATATGTATATATTAGCACCAATGTCGTTCTTAAAAACTAACATGAAATTGTCAGGGACATTCAGCTATATACAAAGACGAGACAGACAAAGTAATAATTCTGTATTAACGTGGCCTACATATTGACGCAATGATCAAACTGACTGACATGTTCTGATTCAGATCCCCTGCAGTTCATGCCAATTAGAACAATAGCAATGCTGAGTCCTCCCCACCCTACTGAGCACAAATTCAGCTGCTCTCCAGTTCTGTTCTGCATGTTTTTTCATTGCAATTGAGCTCGGAGCTGGAGATGATCTCCATACAGTTCTGTGTTCACCAGCCCGCACTTGCGTGCTAATTTACGGGTTGTGGCAAATGCTTTTCTATAGTTCATATACATGACGGCAACCTGTTACCTAGGAACCTGAGAGGTTTAAAAGCCTCACGAGCCAGGCAGGACTCGAACCTACAATCTTCTGATCCGAAGTCAGACGCGTTATCCATTACGCCACTGGCCCATAGAACATGCGCTTGCACTCCACCACAGAGAGCTCTACACTGCTACTAGTAGTACACTTCCCCATCTAAATTTTCACAGCAAGAAACTTGTGTTTCCTACTATTTTTGTCAGGTTTAAAATATCATCTCCTTAAAACAGAAAAAGTGTTGATGTGTTGTGCTGAAATTCCGATTGATTTTGAATTCAAAGAAAAAAGGTTTTCTTCCAAAACACCATGAAATTGTCACATCTTGCAGACAATAGGTGTATTCCATGTTGAAAAGAGAAGAAAGAAAACCATGGAGCCTTTTACAGGTGTGAGGCTTCTTCAGGTGTGAGAAGACCTCACAGTCGAAACGCTGTGTTTCCGTTCTTCTCTTTTCAGCATGCAATAAACCTAGTACTTGTTCCTTTGCAGCCGAGGCATGCTGACGTAGCTACCCAGCTGAACATCTTGCAGACTCTACAGTACTTCTCTCCTGTAGAAGTAAAGCAGGGCTTGCTGGGTGAGCTTTTGCTCCGGTAAATTAGGTCACGTGTCATGTTAAATCACTTCTTCTAAACACAACATTTGCTGGTGCTAGCTTTCCCCATGAAAAGAGACATTTCCCTTACAGTACATGACATATCGTTTTTATTCTATCAATAAGTATAGAAATTAAACAAAAGAAAAAATGGTGTCGCCAAAGAATGCACAGCTCTGTCGCCTTGGGGAGGTGTCAAGGGCATTGAGCTCCTTGGACATGAAAAGTGCCCGATAAATGCCATTTCTCATCATTTCTCTTGGCGTCAGTTCTGCTATTAAATGGGACGGAGGCAACGGGCTCAGAGAGCAGGTTAAGTGCACACCGAACGCAGATGTGTCCAAGTGTCTGTAAAAGCGCGGTGCTCCGCTGGCGCTGTTCCCTAGTGGCTTAAAGTGCCCGCCTAGTAAGCAGGCGATCCTGGGTCTGAATACCAGCGGTGCCTCTCTCCGTGTCTTGTTGTGCCGAATGTCTCATTTCAGACAAACATGTACAGCTTGGTTCAGTTTAATGCAAGAATTCATTTCCTTTCTGGAATAACTTGTTTTTGAAGAAATCCATACAGCTTGTGAAAGATGAAATCCATTTCTTGGTTGTCAGTGGAAAAAGATTGCCGGCTGCAAGAAGCGCAAGTGATTGTTTTCTTTGACCATAAACCTGCAAATGTAGGGTGCACAAAAGACTGTCAGACTCTGTGGTGCTGAAAAGTTGGTGGTTCAAGCCCCTCCAGTATGCGTGTCTCAGTTTTTCCAATGTAAACATCATCACCATCGCTAAAGAAGATGGTGCAGAAGGCTCCACAGTCGAAACGTTGTGCTTCTTTTCTTCTCTTTTCAGCATGGAGTAAACCTTTGCTTTATCCTTTGCAGCCTAAGCATGCTGACGCAGCTACCTTTCTCTTAACACGCCTCAATCATTATTCACCAAAACGATCAGCAGAATAAGTCGCCTTTGTGGTGATGTCACTCCTCTGCTTCACAAATGTCCTTAGTGACGGACCATTTCTTTCTGCCATTTTTCCGGAGCGGTTATTGATTGCTCCATCATTTCCCTCATACTTTCCATCCCTAGATTGAAAAAAAAAAAACAGAAACAGGCTGACAGGACGACAATCAAATTGCAAAAACTCATCAAAGCACTCGATAGAGTATTTGAATCCACAAGTAGCTACGAGCAACTTTGTCCTGGCTTGCATGAAAGTCGGAAAATGTCAAAAAGAAAAAAATGGTGGCTTTTTCATATCTGTTCTTTTATTTTTAGTTCGTTGGCTCATCTGTCCATTGTCCTCCTGCCTGGCTCTTGACCTGTGACTGTTTGAACGCACACAGTAGACTTTCATGCAGGGGATTTGTCCTGAGCCTCTGTGAAGGACCCACCCACCCCCATAAATAACTGCTCTAGAAACACATGAATGCAAAACTAAACCACAGCTTAAAGAGGAGCTTGTCATGACCGCCAGGCAGTTAAGACCAACTCTTAAGCAATCTAAACAGCACCAGCAGAGGGTGATTATTAACAAACGCCGCCGCACGAGTTAACCCACCTGCACACACTCCACCGTGGGGTACGCAGTGCTATTTTTACCATCTTTACTTGCTTCCCGCTGGTATTGAGTCTACTCCTTGAGAGCTCTACCTGGCGTTTTTTCCATTACCTCGTTTATTCTGGATATTGGACTCCCCTTCTGCCTTTTCGACTTTGGACCTCGCCTCTCACCTCGGACTGTTTGCCACCAGTGTTCTCCCTGGATTACGACTTACCTTACGCCTCTTGACCACGAAACAAAGCAAAGCAGAGCAAAACAAAATGAACAAACGAAAAGCCTCACGTCCCGCATTTGCGTGTAACGCCGTTACGTGCCCAAGCGGTATTGTACTTCATCTTAGCACTGCACCCCGGGGCGTACGGTATATGGGAACGAGCACACGCCACAAATCGTCTCGAATCACTCCCTACAGCTGTAAGGCACCTTGAAGCGTGCACCCCCAACATTTTTCTTTGCGCATCTGTGAAAGGTAAACTCTTGAGCAAACTCTGAACCAGCTCTAAGGAAACTAATCCGATTAGACGTTACTTTGACTCATCCTTTAAGGGAACCTTGTTAATTGGAGAAATCAATGATTTCGAATGAATTCTGTATGCGTTAAAAGACAGCTATACACAGAAAACACGCAGGACACTGCTCATGATGTTTCCCGAGCCGAAACACAGTGCGTTTTTCCAAGCCATTTGACAAAGCCCACCCACTGAAAACTGCAGCAGATCGTGTAAAGACGTTCAACTTTGTAACTACTGCACGCACAGGAAGCAGAATAAATTCCTCTTTTCAAACTGTCAAAGGTTTGCTTTGCGAACACTGCAGGACATTGCACAATCTCTTTTGAATGGGGACAAACGATTTCTTATGGGGCACAGTAAGTACAGACGTTTAAAAAGCTCCACTCATGCCGACGATGCAGCATGAAGAAGCGCAACCTAACGTTTGCATTCCTAGCAAATTCCTTTTATTTTTTGATAAATAAAGACAGTCTTGTTTAACAAACAACACACACAACATTTTACATTGTCAATTCAATTCAAATCAATGTATTTCTATATAGCGCCTTTCACAACAAGGTTACGTGCTGTCTCTTTGAGGCAGATGTTTAAATCCTCTGAGTTAAGTGCTGAAGTTATAGTAGTCCTATCAGTATTGTTGCCTCCGATCAACAGATCCTCATTTTTCTCAGAGTTGAGTAACAAAAAGTTTTCACACATCCAAGTATTTCCTTCCTTAATGCATTTAACTAAACTAATAATAGAAGAGTTGTCGTTTGGTGTAAACAAAATGTTTATTTGAGTGTCATCAGCATATGAATGAAAGTTCATATTATTTTTTCATATTATCCTACCTAGCAGCAGCATGTAGAGAGAGAGAGCAATATTGGTCCCAGCACTGATCTTCTGGTACCCCAAATTGAATTGGTGACATTGATGAAGCAGTACAATTATTAGATATTTGAACATAATGAAAACGATGAGTAAAATGTGAAGTAAACCACTGAAGGACGGTACCAGATAAGCCAACCTCAAACTCAAGCCTGTGTAACAAAACAGAGAGGTCAACCGTGTCAAAGGCAGCTCTAAGATCTAGAAGCAAAGCACAAGCACTGTTGCATTCCCTGCATCAGTAGCTAAGAGAATATCATTTACGACTCTTGTTAATGCAGTTTCAGAAACCAGACTAAAATTTCTCAAGTATATTATTTGAATCCAGATATGATTGACGTTGGGCAACAACTATTCTCCCAAGACTTTTAGATTGAAATGGGACCTTTGAGACAGGCCTGTAGTTGTTAAGAACTTGTTGATCCAAATTTGACTTCTTAAGAGCGGTCTAACAACCGCTACCTTAAATTGATCAGGTACAACGCCTGACGCAAGCGATGCATTCATCATACTAATTATAGGTCCTGCCAGTCCTTCGAGGGAATCTTTGACTAGCTGAGTGGGGATGGGATCTAGCGAACAGGTGGTTGACTTTGTCTTACGTCTGTGTTTATGAGTCCACCATAAGAAGAAATCTGAACAGGAGTGGTGATCATGCGAGGTCACCATGGAGGAAACCACTGCTCTCCCCCCAAAAAAAACCACCACTGCCCCTCTCAAGTTTGCTAAAGACCACATGGATGTTCCACAGCAACTCCTGGAACAATGTTCTGTGGACAGACATGACAAAAGTTGAACTTGTTGGTAAATGTGCACAACGTTATGTTTGGAGATAACAAAACACTGCATACCAACTCCAAAACCTCATCCCACCTGGGAAGCATAGCGGAGGCTGTACGGCTTGCAATCATCGAGGGACCGATGAATTCCAAGATGTATCAGGAAATTCTACAGCAGAATGTCAGGGTGTCTGCCTGTGATCTAAAACTCGAAAGACGCTGGGTCATGCAGCATGACAAAAACAAAGGAGTACATCAACAACAGAGTGGCTGAAACAATAGAAATTCCGTATTTTGGGATGGCCGAGTAAGAGTCCTGACCCCAATCCCATTGAAGTGCTGTGGCGTGATCTGAAGCAGGCCGTTCAGTGCAAGACATCTCCCAACTGTATGTGAGAGAAAAGCAGAGACGCTCACTGAGTAAGGTGGGGTTGCAGCTTTGCAAATCAAAAGGACATTTGTACGCTCAAAAAGGGACAGTAGCACCCCAGATGGGACTCGAACCCACAATCCCTGGCTTAGGAGGCCAGTGCCTTATCCATTAGGCCACTGGGGCACACTGGGTTGGGTCGATCACGCTGATGAAGAGCCAGTTTTTTTTTTCCTTTGCTTTTTCAAAGGGATCCCCAAAATTAGGAAAGTTAGGCAGCAGAAGGTTTACTGTGACCTGAGAAGGACCGGCATCCAATCACGGTGGTACACATACACACGCTCTCACTCATCTGAGCTACACGGCTACCAAGATGATCTCAGGTGCGCCGAGCTGGTACGGAACATATTGAACTGATCGACGGCGAATTGTCTCTCAGACAGGCTTTTCACCTCTGAGCTCCCTGACTGACAGTAATCAGCTAGGTAGTGAAACAGTCAGCTGCTTCTAAGCCTTAAACAGCTGCATCTCGGCGCTTCCACAGAGAGATGATTTGAAAGCCAAACATCGCCCATTGGGAACACCTTACTATCACTAGTTTAAGAGACTCTTAAGGTCTTGCAGAGGTGCCTGTCTAATAGCATGCGCTTTGCAAGCTATAGGTGTTTAGGCTGAGGCAGAATGCCTGTTAACAAAATGTTTTTCTAAAGGGGCCTCGCACTCTTTTCCAAGCAATGGTCACCATCCCCACCGAGTGTCACAATGTAGTCATGTCCTAGGACATCACCTGTTAGTCTCCATTTGTCTGCCACCAACACTTTAGGTTAAGGGGTCACAACCGCACCCCAAAGACCAGAGGAGCCGTTGGCGTTCTGGCGGCGCAGATTGGGCTGAAGGTGGGGCGCTTGAATCTCGCTGTTGGAGGCCGTCTGAAACTGACCCAAGCCTTTCCCTTGAATTAAATGTAAATAAGAAATGAACCCCAGATGCTCATGGAATCAATCACGTGTTTCCTTTGAGCCGTTTCAGAGACTGCTCCAGAGTTTACCTTGCACAGATGCGCAAAGATTAATGATGGGGGTGCACGCTTCCAGGCGTCTTACAACTGTAGGGACTGATTAGAGACAATTCGTAGCTTGTGCTCATTTCCCTCTGTAACGCTTACGGCCGACAGGCACTGTGTAAGAGCCGGCGTACAAGAGCGGGTGACGTCACCGCCCTTCCCTGTGATAGCAGGACCACAGCTACTGGGCTGTGGAGCGATCTCTCTTTAGCTCACGGGGCTAGGTCGCTGCAGAGAGACGCGGAAGTCCCGGGTTTGAGCCTCCAGTCGGGATGGGGCCGACCAGATGCGGCAAGGGCGCCCGCCTGAGCCCCCGTTGCGTTACATCTCTATTCCCCTTGTTGCAGTGGTAAGATGACGTAAATTCCTGCTTCGACACGTAACGGGATTATAATCAAGTGCAGGAGCTGAGGGCTTTAGTTTTGTTTCGTTTTCCATGGCGTTCGTAAGCGCGCAAATCAAAGGCAATTCCTGCGTCTAACACGAATGTAAATGCTTTTGAAAGTGCAGTGTGGTGCAGCTTGTAAAATCCTTGTCCACATTTTTGGTTTGTTGATGTTTTTTCTGTCTGCCAAAGTTGCATTTTGACATCCGGACTGGGGGACTTTATCATTTGAACGTGAAGCCAGCCTTAAACCCTCTGAGGCGTGTCTGTCTGCCGGCACAAATCTTGTGAAAGGTATTTTTTTTAACGGAGAGCAACTTTAAAAAGGTTTCCGCAGCCACCTCGCAGTCCGTGTTAGATTATAGGAGGAATGCGGCGGTGGTGGGCTCGCTTTTGTCGTGGTCGAGTGGTTAAGGCGATGGGCTCGAAATGCGTTGGGGCTTCCCCGCGCAGGTTCGAAACCTGCCGACTCCGGCGTCTGCCGCACGTCGCCTTGTGCCTGCGCGGCAGAAGTGAAGTGCCGCTTCTCCTTTCCTGGTACTATAACAACGCGAAATCACTTGGACCCGCCGCCATGGGAAGCAATTCTTCAGATAACCACACATTTTGCGTTCGCACCTCTGGTGCTCTACTTATGCCTTTGAAAACCTAATGAATAAAGCTGAAAGAACCGACACGATATGTAGGTGCTGGTAAAGCACGCAGTAAAGAACTGTTAACAGCAAGGGTTTCAGTGGGTTAACTGAGGAGAAGGCGTGATCGCTAATTGTTGACTTTTTATTTGGTGTTAGAAACACTCTTACTGTGCATGACGTGCAACAAATGTAGCCACAGAAATTGCATCACGCTTTCATGTATGCTATTGCAGACACCAACGTTGCCTAGATAGAAAACCGAAAAAGCCGTGGGTTTGCTTGCTGGTCTGAAGGATCTCTCTTCGAATCTCTATCATTTGTCAATGGAAGTAAAAGGCGCTGCAATCTCATACGTTCAGAATCAAACCCGCAGCTGTTGTTCGACTTTTTTTTCTTGACTAATTACAACTGAGTGTCGCATGAGCAGTTACATAAACTTGTCTGGTATATTTGAACACAAATGCCGTTCTTCAATTAAAACTAACAGTACATTGTCAGGGACATTCAGTTCTATACAAACAAGAGACAGACAAGAGAATATTTCTACCGTTCATGTGGACTACGTGTTGACTTACTGATCGGAATAATTGAAAAGTTCGGGCTCATAGCCGATGCAGTGCGTGCTAATTAGAACAGCAACGCTAAGCTCTCAGCACCGTACTGAGCCCAGGTGTTTTTCTAAAGCTGTCAGGTGCAGTTCATTTACATGAAGGAAATATCTTACTGGGTACGATTACAATGCAGTAAGTAGCACAGACTACTTAGGGAGTAGCCCGATGTGTTTAAAAACGACCCGAGCCAGGCAGGAGTCGAACCTGCAATCTCCTGATCCGTAGTCAGACGCGTTATTCATTGCGCCACTGGCCCTGGTGTGACACTGCAGGACTGTAACCCAGTGAGATGAGCACTGCACCTAGTAAAATATTACCCCCGGTCCATTCTTTTCCAAAAGTGAGAAACACCTGTTTTCTACATTTTGTCTGTTTTAAAACCATATCTCTTTAAACCAAACCAAGAGTTTGTCTTTTGCACTGATATTCTGATTCATTTCGATTTCAAAGAAAAAAAAAACATTATCTTCCAAAGCATCATAAAATTGTCCATTCTTCCAGACTCTACTTCTCTCTTGTAGTAGTACAGCAGACCTTTCCAGGTGAGCAGATCACAGAGTCCGAAATATGCTTCCTCCATCAAGCAAAGTACCTGAACATGACTCTGTCTTCATAAAAGCGCCCCTGTAATAAAGAAATTAAATCCGAAATCAAGAGGGCAGTTGCCTACTGAAGTTCAAGAAGTCATCAATTTTAACCCAGCAACACATTAAAGGCTGCATCTATACAAGTACGATTCTAGAAATGCTCACCAGATTACGTTTTAAGAAGGAACTGTACCTCAGGTTCCGCCGAGATCTTAACTCGGATGGCAGGATTCAGAGTCCGGAGTGTGGACTGATGGCGCACGGAGGGTCCATATACTGTGGATCCCTCAGTGATCTTCCGCGTGTTCAAACCGCCAGCGTGTGACTCCCCTGTCCCTGTGACCTCATTGCTCTGCTCTCGCCTCTGTGCAGCTGAGCCCGACTCATGGTAAAGTGGAAAAAAATATGCCCTCATCGTGGGATTTACTCTGGATCGAGGATAGATGTCACTTTTTTATCGTTGAACAGGATGTATGTGATGTGGCGACTAGGTTCAATATTGTATCCTTTTAAAAGATTAAGGACTGGGGTGAGCGTGATTTACCACCCTTTCAGCTAAGAACCCGACATGAGCACCGTTTAAGCTGCATAGACTCGGTCGTTTAACTCTTCTCCATTAGCAGGGTTAAGGTTAAAGAAAAAAAACATTGCTGACTTCTTTTTTTTTGCCAGCCGCTAGCGCTGATTAGCAATGTTTGTATTTCATGTTTTGCAAGTTCCATCCATTTTAAGAAAAACAAGTCGCGTTAAAGACAGGAAATGAATACTTGCATTTAATTAAGTCTAGCCGTAGGCGGTTGTCTGTAAGGACCAGTTCTGTTCGAGAAGACAGAACAAAGAAGGCACCACTGGGATTCGGACTCAGGATCTCCTGTTTAAGAGACAAGCGCTTTAACCAACTAAGCAACGGCGCCCCGGTAGTGTTGTCCTTTTGCAGCCACTTGGACACACCACTCAGACACATCTGCATTCGGTGTGTGCTCCGCCTGCTCGCTGAGCAAGTTGCCACCTTTACATACAATAGCAACATCGACACCAAGAGAAAGGATGACAAATGGCTTTTATCTGGAACTTTTCATGTCCAAGGAGCTCAATGTGCTTTCTGTGTACAACAGGGCCACTGAACTCCACAATGGCCACTGAACCACAGCAGTGGCTTGCTGGCTTGACATCTCCCAAGGAAAATGTTGAAATTGCATGTGGAACAGGAAAAGGACCCTTGAGTACGAGGGAAAAAAAAGAAAAAGATCATCTGGAGCGCGCCAACCCATGTCTGGACAGCCCAGTTTCATCGACGAGGTGGCCGAGTGGTTAAGGCGATGGACTGCTAATCCATTGTGCTCTGCACGCATGGGTTCGAATCCCATCCTCGTCGCTCTCTACGTTTGATGTTGGCTCTCCTTTTGTTTGCTCCAGTACTAGAGCCTTACATTTTCTAGCGGTGGCTGAACATGGTATAGTAGGCTAACGTTGGTATCGAGCAGTGGTAGTAACAGTATTTACGTGCCGCTGCTGCCAAGTGGCTCTGGGTTGAGACCGCGTTTTCACTTACTTGCAGCACAAACGGAGAAAGCGATTTTTGACAGTCTCTCGAGAGACTGCGCTAGGTGTTTAGGGATAGACTTTGTCAGTTCCCCCTGGGATGATGGCCTCTCAAATAGTTTGTGATTCCTCTAGACGTTTATACAGTAGAAGCCTGCTTCGTGGCTTAAATCCAAGCTAAGGAAACGAGTTAGAGGTCTGATGCAGAACTTCGAATTCAATGAAGGGGAACACTACAGTACATTGCACTGTATGTGTGAGGAAAGCTGCCCCCTTCTGTTCCTTGTCGACCGAACAGAGGACTGTAAAGGATACCGCCAAGAAACTTTAGGATGCTGGTTGGAATCCAGCTCCAAAGAAGCCCCTTTGGGTGTTATGTAATCAAAAGGTAAGAACAGAGAATCTCCCTTTGATCAAAAGCGCAACAGAACTGTTTTCCGTGGAGCAGGTTTCAGACCCGTAGACCTGTTTTATTTGTAGGGCAGGGCGCATTCCCAAACGCGAATCTCCTGTTTTAGAAATGCTTTGGGCGGCGTGAAGTGAAAATAAGAAGTGGGCTCCAGATGCACATGGAAGCAATCAAGTGTTTCATCCGAGCTGTTTCAAAGACTGCTCAACAGCTTTCCTTTTACAGAGGCCCAACGATTAATGATGGGGGTGCACCCTTCAATGTGCCTTACGACTCTAGGGAGTGATTGAGACGATTCGTAGCGTGTGTTCATTTCCCTCTATTCCCCATGTTGCAGTGGTAAGATGACGTAAATTCCTGCTTCGACACGTAACGGCGTTATAATCAAGTACA
Source organism: Lepisosteus oculatus (assembly GCF_040954835.1). Classification (NCBI taxonomy): domain Eukaryota; kingdom Metazoa; phylum Chordata; class Actinopteri; order Semionotiformes; family Lepisosteidae; genus Lepisosteus; species Lepisosteus oculatus. The sequence continues at coordinate 1,299,835 of NW_027168171.1, forward strand.
GGAGCTGAGGGCTTTTGTTTTGTTTCGTTTTCTATGGCGTTCGTAAGCGCGCAAAACAAAGACAATTCCTGCGTCTAACACGAATGTAAATGCTTTTGAAAGTGCAGTGTGGTGCAGCTTGTAAAATCCTTGTCCACATTTGTGGTTTGTTGATGTTTTTTCTGTCTGCCAAAGTTGCATTTTGACATCCGGACGGGGAGACTTTATCATTTGAACGTGAAGCCAGCCTTAAACCCTCTGAGGCGTGTCTGTCTGCCGGCATGTATCTTGTGAAAGGTTTTTTTTTTAACAGAGAGCGACTTTAAAAAGGTTTCCGCAGCCACCTCGCACTCCGTGTTAGATTATAGGAGGAATGCGGCGGCGGCGAGCTCGCTGTAGTCGTGGCCGAGTAGTTAAGGCGATGGATTTGAAATCCATTGGGGACTCCCCGCTCAGGTTCGAATCCTGCCGACTACGGCGTCTGCCGCACGTCACCTTGTGCCTGTGCGGCAAAGGCGAAGTGCCGCTTCTCCTTTCCTGGTACTATAAAAATGCTACATCGCTTGGTCCTGCTTCCATGGAAAGCAGTTCTTCAGGTAATTCTACTCTCTTACCAAAGCTGTTAGGTTCCTTTCCGTGGTGAGATGGGTTGTCATGCAACGCTGCCACATAGTGCCGACAGACAAGTGTGTTGCGGGAGAAGAGAAAAGTGTTTGAAGATTTAAGAGTGTCTTAGGTGGAGCCAAAATCAAGTGTCACAAATGCAAGTGGGAAGATTTCCAATGTTTAATATGGTCAAAATAAGCGGAAGTTACCAGCTGGTCCGGCACAGTCTGCCATGCTTTTGTCATATACTGTAAAGTGGTGTGGAACTGGGTGTCGAACTGGAGCCTCACCATTTGCATATGTGAGGCTCCAGTTATACATCGAGTGTCACATTAAATGACAAAAATGAAGAGAGTTAAAGCACCTGGAGAGGTTTTCTTACAACTTTTGAGCTGACACAGTTTTGGAAAATGTTTCCTTCACGGTGCACTGAACAACATAGGCAGCCAAGAGTCTCCAAAACAAAACAGAATGGACAGATAGGAGAAAATTCCCACTCGTCCTGAAGTTCCCAAAATCCAGCACTGAGCGTAAACAAAGTGTCTAAGTAGCGTGGGAATGCTAACCCTAACCCTAGCTGGAGTTTGAGCAATCCGGCACTGAGCGTAAGAAGATGAGTCAAAGTAACGTCTAATCGGATTAGTTTCCTTAGAGCTGGTTCAGAGTTTGCTCAAGAGTTTACCTTTCACAGATGCGCAAAGAAGAATGTTGGGGGTGCACGCTTCAAGGCGCCTTACAGCTGTAGGGAGTGATTCGAGACGATTCGTGGCGTGTGCTCGTTCCCATATACCGTACGACCCGGGGTGCAGTGCTAGGATGACGTACAATACCGCTTGGGCACGTAACGGCGTTATATGCAAGTGCAGGACGTGAGGGTTTTCGTTTGTTCGTTTTGTTTTGCTCTGCTTTGCTTTGTTTTGCTTTCCATCGCGTTGGTAAGAGCGTAAATAAAAAGGCGATTCCTGTGTCTACCACTAATGTAAGAGCTATTTCAAGTGCGACGTGGTGCGGCTTTTCAAATGCTTGTGGGCATTTCTCTGTTGTTGATTCTTTTTTTGTGTGTAACAAAGTGGCATTTTCATGTCCAGACGGGGAGACTTTATCATTCCGACATGAAGCCACCCTTAAGTCCTCTGAGGCGTGTCTGTCTGCAAGGCTTGTATTTTGCCTTCCGCCGGCGCCTCGCGATCCAGGTAAGATTGTAGCAAGAACGCAGCGGCAGTGGGGCTTGCTGTAGTCGTGGCCGAGTGGTTAAGGCGATGGACTAGAAATCCATTGGGGTCTCCCCGCACAGGTTCCAATCCTGCCGACTACGTTGTCCGCCTTCAGTCGGTGTGTTTCGGCACAAGCAAAGAAGCGCGCCTCTTTGCTGTTCCTGGTGGTTTTAAAACGCCCAATCGCTTGTACCCGCTGCCTTGGAAATAAGTTCTTCAGCGTCCGCAAATGGCATTTTGCAGCTGGAAGCAGATGTCGACGCGTTTTGCACAGAGCACCAAAAAAGCGTCTTTTTTGAAGGCTCAGGCACTGAGCATTGGTGGTTCAGTGGTAGAATTCTCACCTGCCACTCGGGAGGCTCGGGTTCGATTCCCGGCCAATGCAGTGGCTTTTGCAGCGAGCGGCTCCATCACTTGCATCCCCTTGCAACTCGCAACTGAAAACCCACTGAAGCTAAGCAGGTGTGAGCCAGGTCAGTACCTGGATGAGGATGAGCTACAGGGAAAAACAAAGCTTCCAGCTGGAAGCGGTGTTAATGGTGCCGGCGGGGGGGCGCTCACCCTGAGGTCTGTGCGGGTCCCAATGCCCCAATATAGTGACGGAGATGCTGTGTTGTAAAAGGGCGCTGTCTTTTGGATGAGATGTAAAACCGAGGTCACAGCGCTCTGTGGTCATTCAAAATGACCACCAAAACCTTTGACAAAAGCTCTTGGTAATTGATGGTCTTCAATAATGCTTCTCCTTTAGGTACATTTTAAATCAGCTGAAAAATGCTGTGAAATGGGGGGGCACTTCAGGCCAGTGTAGGATTTGGGTTACAAGAACCATGAAACTGCACGAGAAAGCCCGTACACTGAATTACACAGCTTTCTATTCAAAGGAGGACAAAATTCCCTGAGTTTGATTTTTTGCAACACAGAGAGGAGCACTGTCGTGAGGCCGGTTAGCTCAGTTGGTTAGAGTGTGGTGCTAATAACGCCAAGGTCGCGGGTTTGAGCCCCGTACGGGCCAGGTCTAGGTCCAGGTCCCTGTTTGTGAAACAGGCAAATGACTGTCTCAGGGGCCCATTCCTCATTCTCAAGACACATGTATGCAGTATGTACACCGTGCATTGAGCAATAGGGACTGAATACACCACAGGTAAGGTTAGAAGTCATTCTGAGGTGCCACATGTGAGGGATACAGCTAGGCATCCAAAATGTAGGGTTTGAGACCCTTCAGGAGTACTGCATCCTTTGAGACAGACCTGTGCATGTTAAACAAATGATCATTTCTTTTGGCATTAGGGACTAAATATACTAAACATATGATGCTAAAATGTTATTTTCACATATATTAATGTAATAAATGATTGCTTATGCTTTATAAACAAATCTAATTAAAATAAAAGCTTAAGTTTTGTATTTATCTTGTACCATAGAACAAGATTTTCTTTGTATTTCAAGCCCACAAAGTGTCCAAATGACGCACTACATGATATAAGGAAGATTATCACATGCATATCGGTATTATCTTTCTTATGAAAATGCATTCCTTTCATTACCTTTTACTTTTTAAAATGAACTCAAATTGAGTATAATGTAATAATTTAAGTAGAATAGATTCTAATAATATAATGATCCAGTGTTTTGCACTACTTCACTGCTTCACTGCTCTATGCCATCTGGAAATAAATCCTCAGACTGCTTACTGCCCTGGGCATGTACCAATAAATTAAAGGAGCACATCTGTTTATCACTGCGTTGAAGCAGGAGACACACAGTCTCTGCAAACACATCCTAGATACAGTGTTCCAGCACCTTTGACCTCATCCAGAACGTATCATTTCTTGAAAGGGATTGCTGTCCGAATGCACATCTGAATCCCAAACAGAATCTCTAGTAAAATACGATCATTTGTGAAACAGGCAAATGACTGTCTCAGGGGCCCATTCCTCATTGTCAGACACATGTATGGAATGCTTTCACCGTGCATTGAGCAATAGGGATTAAAAACACCGCAGGTAAGGTTAGATGTCATGTTCTATGATCATTTCTTTCAGCATTAGGGACTAAATATACTAAACGTATGATGCTAAAATGTTATTTTCACATATATTAATGTAATAAATGATTGCTTATGCTTTATAAACAAATCTAATTAAAATAAAAGCTTACGTTTTGTATTTATCTTGTACCATAGAACATGATTTGCTTTGTATTTCAAGCCCACAAAGTGTCCAAATGTTCTATGATCATTTCTTTCAGCATTAGGGACTAAATATACCAAACGTATGATGCTAAAATCCTGAAAAAAGGATGTGCTCCATCTCGTCAGTAGATTGGATTCCAAAACTGATTTGGGTCAATATACATTACCTTTGAAATTAAAGTACAGTCTACTGTAGGGAACCATCAACTTAGAAAGCATTGGCCTTCCCTGGGGGTCAGGTAGGTGCAAAAGATAAACCTTTATCCTATCTTTATCTTAAGATAAGTGGCCAAGCAGTATTTTTCCAAGTTTCACCAAGCACATCATGTTGCCATAGTAGACAAAGTTCTATAAAATGTTAAATAACTTTTAAAAAAAGCATCTTGGTCTTACAGTACTGTACAAGGTGAATTAAACTGTCCCTGGTAATAAAAAGTAATTAGAAGCATCTCAGAAACTTTATCTCTAGAAACATTAGCTGTTTTATATCATGTAATTTAGTGTGATGTTGTCAGAATTCAAGGACATTATCACACACAGAAATTGGTTCAGTTAAATCTAAAAAACACAGCTAAACATGGGTTTAAATGTAACAGAAGTCTTACCTCTTGTCAAAAGATTTAATTCAAGAAGCGATGTAATAAATGATTGCTTATGCTTTATAAAGAAATCTAATTAAAATAAAAGCTTAAGTTTTGTATTTATCTTGTACCATAGAACATGATTTTCTTTGTATTTGAAGCCCACAAAGTGTCCAAATGATGCACTACATGATATAAGGAAGATTATCACATGCATATCGGTATTATCTTTCTTATGAAAATGCATTCCTTTCATTACCTTTTACTTTTTAAAATGAACTCAAATTGTGTATAATGTAATAATTTAAGTAGAATAGATTCAGGTAGGAAATATAGAGTCATGATGTTTATGGCTGACATCATTTCACATGGGTGAATTTTAAGCTAAGAAATAAAAACATTTACAATGAAGATACCATTGCTTAATTTTAAATGCCTTTAAAAAATAAATACCTCCTGAGAATAATTTGCCACTCCCAGATCCTTGGTAAGGTACTGTTTGAATCCAATCAGGAGAGGAGCATCCAGGGAGTGCTTTCTATAGAGTCCAGCTTGGGCCACTCTCTTCCGGCCTGCTGATACTTTTTAACTACTCAGGGCCTGTAAGGATATAAAACACCGGTTTAAACATTTTATACCTATAAGACAAATTAGAATTTTAGTAAAAAATTGATACATCTGAAAAATAAAAAGTCTTACTGCTGATAGAGTTCTTCAGAGCTCACATCTTCCCCTTCCTTATCCGCTTCTGTTTCAGTTTCTAGAGCAGCCTCTGGCATCTCTTCCTCCTGGACAGCGGCCTCTTGCTCAGGGCCGCTGGAATGCAGGTAGATTCTTTTCAACATGCTTTTACATAATATGTTGTAACAATGATTTCAAAAAGAAACTACAGAAGCCTTACAGATTAAAAATATCTCACCTTGCCAATGTGTCTTCAGGCTTCCCATGTACAAAAAGGCCCAAGGACTCTAGCAGTCTTACAACCACTACCCTGTTTGCCTCACCAGACACGATCTCTATTCTGTGGTAATCCACGATGACCCCGTTCTTCAGGTGATTCATCATGTCCTCCCTCACCTGTTGAGAGGCCATCCTGATCTTTTCTGCCGTGGCGTGCTTCATACACGCCCTCTTCAAGTGAGCAGGAAGCTGATCAAGAGTATTCAGGCACATCTTGCACACCAGGGGAATCCTCGCGGGTTTCCTTTGAAAATAAATAATACCATCTGTGTATAGAAACAAGCTAAGACTGATTTCTTAAATTATCCTTAATTTTCTCTCTCATAGTTTGAGCATAATGATTTTATTGCATTTATATAAGAATTGCTCATTGCTCCTAAATAAATAATGGTTTCATAAAAAAGTGAACACTTACTTGGTCTCAGTCACAGACTTTCCAATAGAAGCCATTGTGGAGTTCAGCAACTGCAGGTCCTAGAAGTGGGGAAGGAATTTTAAAAGAGAAATTGAATTACAATACAGAAGGAATGGCTGAGGGATCACTGAAATATATATATACAAATTCCAAAGACTGAGTCCATATAGAAACAACTACCTTTCATTTTCAGTATAAGAAAAAAAAAACATTATCTTCCAAAGCATCATAAAATTGTCCCTTCTTCCAGACTCTACTTCTCTCTTGTAGTAGTATAGCAGACCTTTCCAGGTGAGCAGATCACAGAGTCCGAAATGAGCTTCCTCCATCAAGCAAAGTACCTGAACATGACTCTGTCTTCATAAAAGCGCCCCTGTAATAAAGAAATTAAATCCGAAATCAAGAGGGCAGTTGCCTACTGAAATACAAGAAGTCATCAATTTTAACCTAGCAACACATTAAAGGCTGCATCTATACAAGCACGATTCTAGAAATGCTCACCAGATTACGTTTTAAGAAGGAACTGCGCCTCAGGTTCCGCCGAGATCTTAACTCGGATGGCAGGATTCAGAGTCCGGAGTGCGGACTGATGGCGCACGGAGAGTCCATATACTGTGGATCCCTCAGTGATCTTCCGCGTATTCAAACCGCCAGCGTGTGACTCCCCTGTCCCCGTGACCTCATTGCTCTGCTCTCTCCTCTGTGCAGCTGAGCCCGACTCACGGTAAAATGGAAAAAAATATGCCCTCGACGTGAGATTTATTCTGGAGCGAGCCAGTGTTGCGCATAGCTGCCTTCAAAGCAGTTAACCCAGGTTCGATTCCCGGCCAATGCAGTTACGAATGTTTTCAAATGCTGTCATGAGCCTTGGATTGTGACTAGCAAAGCGAAGCCTTTTGAAAGAGCTAAAGCACTGCAAAACGGAATTGAAGGAGAATCTTACAGGGGATTCTGAGCAGTGTCTGCATACATGCAGTCAGATAAAGGTGCTGAAATCTTGAGCTACTCTCAATGTCATGCTGCCCTTCCCCGGAGTAAATCTGTTACATTGAAAGAATGCTTCTGGCAGGTTCAAAAAGAGACCCTTGTTAATTGGAGAAATCAATGATTTCGAATGAATTCTGTATGCGTTAAAAGACAGCTATACACAGAAAACATGCAGGACACTGCTCATGATGTTTCCCGAGCAGAAACACAGTGCGTTTTTCCAAGCCATTTGACAAAGCCCACCCACTGAAAACTGCAGCAGATCGTGTAAAGACGTTCAACTTTGTAACTACTGCACGCACAGGAAGCAGAATAAATTCCTCTTTTCAAACTGTCAAAGGTTTGCTTTGCGAACGCTGCAGGACATCGCACAATCTCTTTTGAATGGGGACAAACGATTTCTTATGGGGCGCAGTAAGTACAGACGTTTAAAATGCTCCACTCATGCCGACGATGCAGCATGAAGAAGCGCAACCTAACGTTTGACAGACAAAAGCCAGGCGCCGCTATGAGCAATATGAAATCAAACTGACAGCACACGGCGTTTCGCGCTGACTCAAAAGTGATCTCGACAGACGCTGTTCTCTGCATAAAGCTGAAAGAGCTAAAGAGCGTTTCTGTTGACACGTAACAAGTTCGTTTCTTTCTACCATGATATCACCGTGACCAAATCTGTCTTTAAACACCTTGCTCAGTCTCTGACGAGACTGTCAAAAATTGCTTTCGCCGATTGTATTGCAAACCGGCGGAAGCGGGGTATTGGGAAAAGTTTTCAACTAGCAATAATCACGCCTCGGCTAACCCTCACAGGCTACGATACTGCCACTGCGCAAAGCTGACGGTTGCCAGGCAACCGCGGGGATCCTATGGAAATCGTTATCGATCGTGTCATGGCATGTCGTTGCTATAACGCTTCATATTTGTCGTCTTCTTCTTCTTCTAGCTTGAGGTTTTGAAGAATTTCATGACAGACAAGGGCTCCGTTGGGAACAAAGGGCGTTGTGAGAAAACCGTTGCTTATTTTCAGCAGCAGAAATACAACCCTTTAAATAAAAGATGACAGAACAATGACGAAGGGCATGCCGGGAGGAACTCATGCACTACAGAGGAAAGGGGGCGGGCACGTACAGTTCACATTAAAGCCACAAGTACTCCTCTTGGATGTTGCACAAACAAATCCTAACGTCTTGAAAGCATTGCAGCATGTTTGTGTCCCACTTCCCGTGGCTGCGGGACGACTGACACGAACGGACAAACACAATCTGTGGCGTTTAGCGTGACATAGTCTTGCAGGCATCGTGCTGTCTCACTGCAATATTATACCGCTGGAGGAAACAGTCCATCTGGCCATGAAACTCATTTGAACGTCTAGCTACAGCAACTAACAATATCATGATTTATTCAGGATGTGTGGAATCAGCACGTCCCGGAGACAGCTTCCGAAATCGTGAGCATTCTCTGGTGGTAGGGGCGTTCAAGATGGCGCTCAGGTGGGAGGTAAAGTTTAGTGGTTGGGGAGTTTTTTTGAGTTTTTCATGACCTGAATGTTAATTTTTGCTTTTTTTGACTACAGAAAAATAAGGACTTAACACTAGTTGTTTAAACTTCAGTTATAATTGAAAGAAAAAAAACGATTTTTTTTTAGGTTTAAAAAGTCCGATATGAGTAACACTGGGAAAAGAAAAGAGAGTGCTGGGTCTTCGAAGGAGAACTCTAAGATACCTCAATCGTATATGTATAGCACTACAAAAAAATCGATGGCAACTAAAGGGAAAAGTGAAGCAGCTGCAGGGGCAGCAAGAGGGCGGAGGCGCCGCGCGCCCGGCCGAAGTGTTGGACCGGTGCGCTTTACGTGCTGAAATAAACACGCGACAGCCCCGAAATGTTTCCAGAGTGCTGTGCACTGAAGACTTGCCTGGTGCTCCTCCGTGCAGATTCTTTGTCCTCCTCCAGTGCGGGACGAGCCAACACAAGGGAGCGCATTCGCCAACATCCAGGCACGCAATGCGATTTGGAAAGCAGCTCCTTTCCAAAGAGTTGCACACGAACGATCCTTCAGTCCCGCTCGGGGGGCACGGAGCCCCCGCCACACACAGCTTCAAGTAGCGAGTCAGGCGCCAGGGCTTTCGCTTACGGCCACACCACCCTGAACACGCCCGATCTCGTCTGATCTTGGAAGCTAAGCAGGGTCGGGCCTGGTTAGTACTTGGATGGGAGACCGCCTGGGAATACCAGGTGCTATAAGCTCTTGCTCTCCCGGCCAGCAGGGGTCGCCGTTGGTGCCGTAGGCTTTGGGAGGAAAACCTGCAGGATGGAAAGGTGATCTATAGCCTCATCTCTAGAGATGTTTTGTTGCTGTGGCATGTGTGTGACCCATATTCAAAAAAAAAAAACCCGTCTGTAAAACGAATATCGAAGCTGCCTCTAAATCTGCAAATGAAGATGAGTCGATAAACCACTCGTTTTTCGTATAACTAGACATATATTCATTTGTTACCGATTTCATTCATTGAGCACGGATACAATAGAGGTACAGCCATTCACTGTTTGACATGTCTGCACTGGTACAGAACCGAGCAATCAGAAAACGGGTGAAACTGTCTTTAGACTCAGCATACAGTACCGAGGCCCCCCATGACCAAATAAAGGCTAACCTCGATAATCAGCCTAAAGAACGCAGACTACAGCAAAACGACTGACTTTGAAAAGGGAATGAACGTCCGGAAGGAGTAGTGGAACTAGCTTGAGATGCTTCTCCGGACCCCTAACTAAAAGCCAGCGAGAACCAGCAGCGGCGTCCACTCCTGTTGAACCGGGATCCTTCCGCAGCCACGCAGCTCGTGGTGTCCTAACCCTCCCGTATCTGATTTTGGACCAAGCACATCAGGGGAGAGCGCGAACGCAGTCCCCCACTACCAGAAATTATGCAGTCGAGATTCCCACATTTGGGGAATTCGCAGGGGTCAGCACAGCCGGAGTGCAATGGCCGAGCCTCGCCCTGGTTGAATCTCCTTCTTGATCAAGATATCTCCCCTGCCAGGTAAGTATGAGTTGTACAGGCCCCTGCAAGCGGCCCGCACCCACAGCACAAATCGCGCAGCCTAGGCCACCTCCTCGCCCCGCACGCCACCGCCTCCTGCTGGGCCCACTCTTTCGCACACTCACACGCCACACTAACACTCAAAAGTGTGGGCAAAACGAGAAAACGAGCGCGCCGTTTCTTACACATCTGCAGTCGCCGTTGTGCATTCGCAGCATGTCCCGGGATGCAATTCGGCCTCATTTGCATAACTCCAGACCGGCAGATCGCCACGCAAGCTCGCGACGTGCGCCTGCCACACACCGAACAAACCTTTTCAGCAATTTCCAAAAAACGGGCCTGCTCGCCTGCCCACAAGGCTCCGTCTCTTACCTGCTCTCCAGAGCCTGCTGCCTTCTGTGCTTTTCTCTCGGCACCGCTGCAGCGCACACAACTCCTGCAGCGGGAGGGGGGGAGAAAGTTCCCGCGCTCCGACGCAGGGAAGGCTCGCTCCGTGCGCACACGTCCTTTCGATGCCAGTCCAACAAGTGCTCCGCATTAGCTGCGTCGGGGCCTCACCTCACCTCGCACTGCCCCCTCCTTGAATGTCTGCCGCTGGGCATGCCCCGCTCTCCTCCGCCTTATCTTATCGCGTGTGAGCACCGACAATGGCCACAATGCCGGGGAATGGCACCTGTAAAGTGTTAATTGGGGCACAGGAACAGCCCGTCTCGTCTCGGGGGGGCCGGCTTCAGAGACAATACAGCAAACACAGCGGGGCGGGGGAAGAAGACGACACCACACATGCGGGTACATTCAGCTCCGGCGGGAACGAGACATTTGTCGGTCTTTTCAAGTGCCGAGAGCCGAGCAATCCTTCACTTGTATCGTTTCTCCCCGGTGACTAGATCTGGCCCTGCGACTCTCGACTGGGCTCACTCCCGGGGCAGCCCAGCAGGTGTGAGCCTGGCCGGCACCCGGATGGGAGATTCCACCCCGGAAAAGCTCCGGTTGCTGCTGCTCCTGCAAGAGGTGTGACTGGGACCAGTAGGGAGCGCTCACCCTGCGGGCTGTGTGGCTCTCTTACGCCCCAGCCTCCTGATGGCGACACTCTGCTGCACAAACAGGCGCCGTCCTTCGGGGGAGGCGTCAAACCGAGGTCCCGACCCTCCTTGGCCATTAGGAAACCCCAGGGCGTCTCTCAAAAAGAGACGCCGGGGGTGTCCCTCTGGTGTTAGTGCTCCCCTTTACACATCAGTCGGGGTCTCCTCCTAATCCCCGTCTCACCTGTAACAATCAATGACGAGGCCCCCCTGTCCGTGAGATTTAGTACTCGCGCAAGAGACCGGGGGCAGAGCGCGAACGCGGTCCCCCGCCCCCCACAAAGTGCGCGCTCCGGGTTCCCTCTCGGGGCCCTGCAACACAGCGGAAGGGCAGCGAGAAGGAGCCTCTTGCTCTGACGCCGCAAGGCCACAAGAGGGCGGAGGCGCCGCGCGCCCGGCCGACGTGTTGGACCGGTGCGCTTTACGTGCTGAAATAAACACGCGAAAGCCCCGAAATGTTTCCAGAGTGCTGTGCACTGGAGGTTTTTGTCTGGTGAAGACTTGCCTGGTGCTCCTCCGTGCAGATTGTTTGTCCTCCTCCAGTGCGGGACGAGCCAACACAAGGGAGCGCATTCGCCAACATCCAGGCACGCAATGCGATTTGGAAAGCAGCTCCTTTCCAAAGAGTTGCACACGAACGATCCTTCAGTCCCGCTCGGGGGGCACGGAACCCCCGCCACACACAGCTTCAAGTAGCGAGTCAGGCGCCGGGGCTTTCGCTTACGGCCACACCACCCTGAACACGCCCGATCTCATCTGATCTCGGAAGCTAAGCAGCATCGGGCCTGGTTAGTACTTGGATGGGAGACTGCCTGGGAATACCAGGTGCTGTAAGCTTTTGCTCTCCCAGCCAGCAGGGGTCGCCGTTGGTGCCGTAGGCTTTGGGAGGAAAACCTGCAGGATGGAAAGGTGATCTATAGCCTCATCTCTAGAGATGTTTTGTTGCTGTGGCATGTGTGTGACCCATATTCAAAAAAAAAAACCCGTCTGTAAAACGAATATCGAAGCTGCCTCTAAATCTGCAAATGAAGATGAGTCGATAAACCACTCGTTTTTCGTATAACTAGACATATATTCATTTGTTACCGATTTCATTCATTGAGCACGGATACAATAGAGGTACAGCCATTCACTGTTTGACATGTCTGCACTGGTACAGAACCGAGCAATCAGAAAACGGGTGAAACTGTCTTTAGACTCAGCATACAGTACCGAGGCCCCCCATGACCAAATAAAGGCTAACCTCGATAATCAGCCTAAAGAACGCAGACTACAGCAAAACGACTGACTTTGAAAAGGGAATGAACGTCCGGAAGGAGTAGTGGAACTAGCTTGAGATGCTTCTCCGGACCCCTAACTAAAAGCCAGCGAGAACCAGCAGCGGCGTCCACTCCTGTCGAACCGGGATCCTTCCGCAGCCACGCAGCTCGTGGTGTCCTAACCCTCCCGTATCTGATTTTGGACCAAGCACATCAGGGGAGAGCGCGAACGCAGTCCCCCACTACCAGAAATTATGCAGTCGAGATTCCCACATTTGGGGAATTCGCAGGGGTCAGCACAGCCGGAGTGCAATGGCCGAGCCTCGCCCTGGGTGAACCGATTTAAGAACTTTATTTTCTTTTCACAAAAAAATACAGGAAATCACAAATCAGAAAGCTTTACATTAATATACATACTTAAAACAGTATATATGATCACATCTCATTACATTTTGACACGGTAACAGTTACATAGCAACAATTTTCTTTTTTTCTGGTGCAAATCACATTCTTTATTTAAACATGATAATGTTTTTCACAGTTTCTTGAGATATTGACCTATGGGTGAACCTCCTTCTTGATCAAGGTATCTCCCCTGCCAGGTAAGTATGAGTTAAACAGGCCCCTGCAAGCGGCCCGCACCCACAGCACAAATCGCGCAGCCTAGGCCACCTCCTCGCCCCGCACGCCACCGCCTCCTGCTGGGCCCACTCTTTCACACACTCAAACGCCACACTGACACTCAAAAGTGTGGGCAAAACGAGAAAACGAGCGCGCCGTTTCCTACACATCTGCAGTCGCCGTTGCGCATTCGCAGCATGTCCCGGGATGCAATTCGGCCTCATTTGCATAACTCCAGACCGGCAGATCGCCACGTAAGCTCGCGACGTGCGCCTGCCACACACCGAACAAACCTTTTCAGCAATTTCCAAAAAACGGGCCTGCTCGCCTGCCCACAAGGCTCCGTCTCTTACCTGCTCTCCAGAGCCTGCTGCCTTCTGTGCTTTTCTCTCGGCACCGCTGCAGCGCACACAACTCCTGCAGCGGGAGGGGGGGAGAAAGTTCCCGCGCTCCGACGCAGGGAAGGCTCGCTCCGTGCGCACACGTCCTTTCGATGCCAGTCCAACAAGTGCTCCGCATTAGCTGCGTCGGGGCTCCGGCGTGTCGCACCTCACCTCACCTCGCCCTGCCCCCTCCTTGAATGTCTGCCGCTGGGCATGCCCCGCTCTCCTCCGCCTTATCTTATCGCGTGTGAGCACCGACAATGGCCACAATGCCGGGGAATGGCACCTGTAAAGTGTTAATTGGGGCACAGGAACAGCCCGTCTCGTCTCGGGGGGGCCGGCTTCAGAGACAATACAGCAAACACAGCGGGGCGGGGGAAGAAGACGACACCACACATGCGGGTACATTCAGCTCCGGCGGGAACGAGACATTTGTCGGTCTTTTGAAGTGCCGAGAGCCGAGCAATCCTTCACTTGTATCGTTTCTCCCCGGTGACTAGATCTGGCCCTGCGACTCTCGACTGGGCTCACCCCCGGGGCAGCCCAGCAGGTGTGAGCCTGGCCGGCACCCGGATGGGAGATTCCACCCCGGAAAAGCTCCGGTTGCTGCTGCTCCTGCAAGAGGTGTGACTGGGACCAGTAGGGAGCGCTCACCCTGCGGGCTGTGTGGCTCTCTTACGCCCCAGCCTCCTGATGGCGACACTCTGCTGCACAAACAGAGGTCAAACCGAGGTCCCGACCCTCCTTGGCCATTAGGAAACCCCAGGGCGTCTCTCAAAAAGAGACGCCGGGGGTGTCCCTCTGGTGTTAGTGCTCCCCTTTACCCATCAGTCGGGGTCTCCTCCTAATCCCCGTCTCACCTGTAACAATCAATGACGAGGCCCCCCTGTCCGTGAGATTTAGTACTCGCGCAAGAGACCGGGGGCAGAGCGCGAACGCGGTCCCCCGCCCCCCACAAAGTGCGCGCTCCGGGTTCCCTCTCGGGGCCCTGCAACACAGCGGAAGGGCAGCGAGAAGGAGCCTCTTGCTCTGACGCCGCAAGGCCACAAGAGGGCGGAGGCGCCGCGCGCCCGGCCGACGTGTTGGACCGGTGCGCTTTACGTGCTGAAATAAACACGCGAAAGCCCCGAAATGTTTCCAGAGTGCTGTGCACTGGAGGTTTTTGTCTGGTGAAGACTTGCCTGGTGCTCCTCCGTGCAGATTGTTTGTCCTCCTCCAGTGCGGGACGAGCCAACACAAGGGAGCGCATTCGCCAACATCCAGGCACGCAATGCGATTTGGAAAGCAGCTCCTTTCCAAAGAGTTGCACACGAACGATCCTTCAGTCCCGCTCGGGGGGCACGGAACCCCCGCCACACACAGCTTCAAGTAGCGAGTCAGGCGCCGGGGTTTTCGCTTACGGCCACACCAGATGGACTGTTTCCTCCAGTGGTATAATATTGCAGTGAGACAGCACGATGCCTGCAAGACTATGTCACGCTAAACGCCACAGATTGTGTTTGTCCGTTCGTGTCAGTCGTCCCGCAGCCACGGGAAGTGGGACACAAACATGCTGCAATGGTTTCAAGACGTTAGGATTTTTTTGTGCAACATCCAAGAAGAGTACTTGTGGCTTGAATGTGAACTGTACGTGCCCGCCCCCTTTCCTCTGTAGTGCATGAGTTCCTCCCGGCATGCCCTTCGTCATTGTTCTGTCATCTTGTATTTAAAGGGTTGTATTTCTGCTGCTGAAAATAAGCAACGGTTTTCTCACAACGCCCTTTGTTCCCAACGGAGCCCTTGTCTGTCATGAAATTCTTCAAAACCTCAAGCTAGAAGAAGAAGAAGACGACAAATATGAAGCGTTATAGCAACGACATGCCATGAGACGATCGATAACGATTTCCATAGGATCCCCGCGGTTGCCTGGCAACCGTCAGCTTTGCGCAGTGGCAGTATCGTAGCCTGTGAGGTTTGGCCGAGGCGCGATTATTGCTAGTTGAAAACTTTTCCCAATACCCCGCTTCCGCCGGTTTGCAATACAATCGGCGAAAGCAATTTTTGACAGTCTCGTCAGAGACTGAGCAAGGTGTTTAAAGACAGATTTTGTCATGGTAACATCATGGTAGAAAGAAACAAGCTTGTTACGTCTCAACAGAAACGCTCTTTAGCTCTTTCAGCGTTATGCAGAGAACAGCGTCTGTCGAGATCACTTTTGAGTCAGCGCGAAACGCCGTGTGCTGTCAGTTTGATTTCATATTGCTCGTAGCGGCGCCCGGCTTTTGTCTGTCAAACGTTAGGTTGCGCTTCTTCATGCTGCATCGTCGGCATGAGTGGAGCTTTTTAAACGTCTGTACTTACTGCGCCCCATAATAAATCGTTTGTCCCCGTTCAAAAGAGATTGTGCGATGTCCTGCAGCGTTCGCAAAGCAAACCTTTGACAGTTTGAAAAGAGGAATTTATTCTGCTTCCTGTGCGTGCAGTAGTTACAAAGTTGAACGTCTTTACACGATCTGCTGCAGTTTTCAGTGGGTGGGCTTTGTCAAATGGCTTGGAAAAACGCACTGTGTTTCGGCTCGGGAAACATCATGAGCAGTGTCCTGCATGTTTTCTGTGTATAGCTGTCTTTTAACGCATACAGAATTCATTCGAAATCATTGATTTCTCCAATTAACAAGGGTCCCTTTTTGAACCTGCCAGAAGCATTTTTTCAATGTAACAGATTTACTCCGGGGAAGGGCAGCATGACATTGAGAGTAGCTCAAGCTTTCAGCACCTTTATCTGACTGCATGTATGCAGACACTGCTCAGAATCCCCTGTAAGATTCTCCTTCAATTCCGTTTTGCAGTGCTTTAGCTCTTTCAAAAGGCTTCGCTTTGCTAGTCACAATCCAAGGCTCATGACAGCATTTGAAAACATTCGCAACTGCGTTAGCCGGGAATCGAACCTGGGTTAACTGCTTTGAAGGCAGCTATGCGCAACACTGGCTCGCTCCAGAATAAATCTCACGTCGAGGGCATATTTTTTTCCATTTTACCGTGAGTCGGGCTCAGCTGCACAGAGGAGAGAGCAGAGCAATGAGGTCACGGGGACAGGGGAGTCACACGCTGGCGGTTTGAATACGCGGAAGATCACTGAGGGATCCACAGTATATGGACCCTCCGTGCGCCATCAGTCCGCACTCCGGACTCTGAATCCTGCCATCCGAGTTAAGATCTCGGCGGAACCTGAGGCGCAGTTCCTTCTTAAAACGTCATCTGGTGAGCATTTCTAGAATCGTACTTGTATAGATGCAGCCTTTAATGTGTTGCTAGGTTAAAATTGATGACTTCTTGTATTTCAGTAGGCAACTGCCCTCTTGATTTCGGATTTAATTTCTTTATTACAGGGGCGCTTTTATGAAGACAGGGTCATGTTCAGGTACTTTGCTTGATGGAGGAAGCTCATTTCGGACTCTGTGATCTGCTCACCTGGAAAGGTCTGCTATACTACTACAAGAGAGAAGTAGAGTCTGG
This sequence comes from Lepisosteus oculatus, assembly GCF_040954835.1. Taxonomy (NCBI): domain Eukaryota; kingdom Metazoa; phylum Chordata; class Actinopteri; order Semionotiformes; family Lepisosteidae; genus Lepisosteus; species Lepisosteus oculatus. The sequence goes on from NW_027168171.1 coordinate 1,316,648, forward strand.
AAGAAGGGACAATTTTATGATGCTTTGGAAGATAATGTTTTTTTTTCTTATACTGAAAATGAAAGGTAGTTGTTTCTATATGGACTCAGTCTTTGGAATTTGTATATATATATTTCAGTGATCCCTCAGCCATTCCTTCTGTATTGTAATTCAATTTCTCTTTTAAAATTCCTTCCCCACTTCTAGGACCTGCAGTTGCTGAACTCCACAATGGCTTCTATTGGAAAGTCTGTGACTGAGACCAAGTAAGTGTTCACTTTTTTATGAAACCATTATTTATTTAGGAGCAATGAGCAATTCTTTTATAAATGCAATAAAATCATTATGCTCAAACTATGAGAGAGAAAATTAAGGATAATTTAAGAAATCAGTCTTAGCTTGTTTCTATACACAGATGGTATTATTTATTTTCAAAGGAAACCCGCTCACTTGAAGAGGTCGTGTATGAAGCACGCCACGGCAGAAGAGATCAGGATGGCCTCTCAACAGGCGAGGGAGGACATGATGAATCACCTGAAAAACGGGGTCATCGTGGATTACCACAGAATAGAGATCGTGTCTGGTGAGGCAAACAGGATAGTGGTTGTAAGACTGCTAGAGTCCTTGGGCCTTTTTGTACATGGGGAGCCTGAAGACACATTGGCAAGGTGAGATATTTTTAATCTGTAAGGCTTCTGTAGTTTCTTTTTGAAATCATTGTTACAACATATTATGTAAAAGCATGTTGAAAAGAATATACCTGCATTCCAGCGGCCCTGAGCAAGAGGCCGCAGTCCAGGAGGAAGAGATGCCAGAGGCTGCTCTAGAAACTGAAACAGAAGCGGATAAGGAAAGGGAAGATGTGAGCTCTGAAGAACTCTATCAGCAGTAAGACTTTTTATTTTTCAGATGTATCTATTTTTTACTAAAATTCTAATTTGTCTTATAGGTATAAAATGTTTAAACCGGTGTTTTATATCCTTACAGGCCCTGAGTAGTTAAAAAGTATCAGCAGGCCGGAAGAGAGTGGCCCAAGCTGTACTCTATAGAAAGCACTCCCTGGATGCTCCTCTCCTGATTGGATTCAAACAGTACCTTACCAAGGATCTGGGAGTGGCAAATTATTCTCAGGAGGTATTTATTTTTTAAAGGCATTTAAAATTAAGTAATGGTATCTTCATTGTAAATGTTTTTATTTCTTAGCTTAAAATTCACCCATGTGAAATGATGTCAGCCATAAACATCATGACTCTATATTTCCTACCTGAATCTATTCTACTTAAATTATTACATTATACACAATTTGAGTTCATTTTAAAAAGTAAAAGGTAATGAAAGGAATGCATTTTCATAAGAAAGATAATACCGATATGCATGTGATAATCTTCCTTATATCATGTAGTGCATCATTTGGACACTTTGTGGGCTTCAAATACAAAGAAAATCATGTTCTATGGTACAAGATAAATACAAAACTTAAGCTTTTATTTTAATTAGATTTCTTTATAAAGCATAAGCAATCATTTATTACATCGCTTCTTGAATTAAATCTTTTGACAAGAGGTAAGACTTCTGTTACATTTAAACCCATGTTTAGCTGTGTTTTTTAGATTTAACTGAACCAATTTCTGTGTGTGATAATGTCCTTGAATTCTGACAACATCACACTAAATTACATGATATAAAACAGCTAATGTTTCTAGAGATAAAGTTTCTGAGATGCTTCTAATTACTTTTTATTACCAGGGACAGTTTAATTCACCTTGTACAGTACTGTAAGACCAAGATGCTTTTTTTAAAAGTTATTTAACATTTTATAGAACTTTGTCTACTATGGCAACATGATGTGCTTGGTGAAACTTGGAAAAATACTGCTTGGCCACTTATCTTAAGATAAAGATAGGATAAAAGTTTATCTTTTGCACCTACCTGACCCCCAGGGAAGGCCAATGCTTTCTAAGTTGATGGTTCCCTACAGTAGACTGTACTTTAATTTCAAAGGTAATGTATATTGACCCAAATCAGTTTTGGAATCCAATCTACTGACGAGATGGAGCACATCCTTTTTTCAGGATTTTAGCATCATACGTTTGGTATATTTAGTCCCTAATGCTGAAAGAAATGATCATAGAACATTTGGACACTTTGTGGGCTTGAAATACAAAGCAAATCATGTTCTATGGTACAAGATAAATACAAAACGTAAGCTTTTATTTTAATTAGATTTGTTTATAAAGCATAAGCAATCATTTATTACATTAATATATGTGAAAATAACATTTTAGCATCATACGTTTAGTATATTTAGTCCCTAATGCTGAAAGAAATGATCATAGAACATGACATCTAACCTTACCTGCGGTGTTTTTAATCCCTATTGCTCAATGCACAGTGAAAGCATTCCATACATGTGTCTGACAATGAGGAATGGGCCCCTGAGACAGTCATTTGCCTGTTTCACAAATGATCGTATTTTACTAGAGGTTCTGTTTGGGATTCAGATGTGCATTCGGACAGCAATCCCTTTCAAGAAATGATACGTTCTGGATGAGGTCAAAGGTGGTGGAACACTGTATCTAGGATGTGTTTGCAGAGACTGTGTGTCTCCTGCTTCAACGCAGTGATAAACAGATGTGCTCCTTTAATTTATTGGTACATGCCCAGGGCAGTAAGCAGTCTGAGGATTTATTTCCAGATGGCATAGAGCAGTGAAGCAGTGAAGTAGTGCAAAACACTGGATCATTATATTATTAGAATCTATTCTACTTAAATTATTACATTATACTCAATTTGAGTTCATTTTAAAAAGTAAAAGGTAATGAAAGGAATGCATTTTCATAAGAAAGATAATACCGATATGCATGTGATAATCTTCCTTATATCATGTAGTGCGTCATTTGGACACTTTGTGGGCTTGAAATACAAAGAAAATCATGTTCTATGGTACAAGATAAATACAAAACGTAAGCTTTTATTTTAATTAGATTTGTTTATAAAGCATAAGCAATCATTTATTACATTAATATATGTGAAAATAACATTTTAGCATCATATGTTTAGTATATTTAGTCCCTAATGCCGAAAGAAATGATCATTTGTTTAACATGCACGGGTCTGTCTCAAAGGATGCAGTACTCCTGAAGGGCCTCAAACCCTACATTTTGGATGCCTAGCTGTATCCCTCACATGTGGCACCTCAGAATGACTTCTAACCTTACCTGTGGTGTATTCAGTCCCTATTGCTCAATGCACGGTGTACATACTGCATACATGTGTCTTGAGAATGAGGAATGGGCCCCTGAGACAGTCATTTGCCTGTTTCATAAACAGGGACCTGGACCTAGACCTGGCCCGTACAGGGCTCAAACCCGCGACCTTGGCGTTATTAGCACCACGCTTTAACCAACTGAGCTAACCGGCCTCATGACAGTGCTCCTCTCTGTGCTGCAAAAAATCAAACTCAGGGAATTTCTATTGTCCTCCTTTGAATAGAAAGCCGTGTAATCAGTGTACGGGCTTTCTCGTGCAGTTTCATGGTTCTTGTAACCCAAATCCTACACTGGCCTGAAGTGCCCCCCCATTTCACAGCATTTTTCAGCTGATTTAAAATGTACCTAAAGGAGAAGCATTATTGAAGACCATCAATTACCAAGAGCTTTTGTCAAAGGTTTTGGTGGTCATTTTGAATGACCACAGAGCGCTGTGACCTCGGTTTTATCCAAAAAGACAGCGCCCTTTTACAACACAGCATCTCCGTCACTATACTGGGGCATTGGGACCCGCACAGACCTCAGGGTGAGCGCCCCCCCGCCGGCACCATTAACACCGCTTCCAGCTGGAAGCTTTGTTTTTCCCTGTAGCTCACCCTCATCCGGATTCTGACCTGGCTCACACCTGCTTAGCTTCAGTGGGTTTTCAGTTGCGAGTTGCAAGGGGATGCAAGTGATGGAGCTGCTCGCTGCAAAAGCCACTGCATTGGCCGGGAATCGAACCCGAGCCTCCCGCGTGGCAGGCGAGAATTCTACCACTGAACCACCAATGCTCAGTGCCTGTCCCTTCAAAAAAGACGCTTTTTTGGTGCTCTGGGCAAAACGCGTCGACATCTGCTTCCAGCTGCAAAATGCCATTTGCGGACGCTGAAGAACTTATTTCCAAGGCAGCGGGTACAAGCGATTGGGCGTTTTAAAACCACCAGGAACAGCAAAGAGGCGCGCTTCTTTGCTTGTGCCGAAACACACCGACTGAAGGCGGACAACGTAGTCGGCAAGATTGGAACCTGTGCGGGGAGACCCCAATGGATTTCTAGTCCATCGCCTTAACCACTCAGCCACGACTACAGCAAGCCCCACCGCCGCTGCGTTCTTGCTACAATCTTACCTGGATCGCGAGGCGCCAGCGGAAGCCTATTTCAAAGTCGTTCTCCGTTTCAAAAAAACATTTCCAAAATACAAGCCTTGCAGACAGACACGCCTCAGAGGACTTAAGGGTGGCTTCATGTCGGAATGATAAAGTCTCCCCGTCCGGACATGAAAATGCCACTTTGTTACACACAAAAAAAGAATCAACAACAGAGAAATGCCCACAAGCATTTGAAAAGCCGCACCACGTCGCACTTGAAATAGCTCTTACATTAGTGGTAGACACAGGAATCGCCTTTTTATTTACGCTCTTACCAACGCGATGGAAAGCAAAACAAAGCAAAGCAGAGCAAAACAAAACGAACAAACGAAAACCCTCACGTCCCGCACTTGCATATAACGCCGTTACGTGCCCAAGCGGTATTGTACGTCATCCTAGCACTGCACCCCGGGGCGTAAGGTATATGGGAACGAGCACACGCCACGAATCGTCTCGAATCACTCCCTACAGCTGTAAGGCGCCTTGAAGCCTGCACCCCCAACATTCTTCTTTGCGCATCTGTGAAAGGTAAACTCTTGAGCAAACTCTGAACCAGCTCTAAGGAAACTAATCCGATTAGACGTTACTTTGACTCATCTTTTTACTCTCAGTGCTGGATTGCTCAAACTCCTGCTAGGGTTAGGGTTAGCATTCACACGCTACTTAGACACTTTGTTTACGCTCAGTGCTGGATTTTGGGAACTTCAGGACGAGTGGGAATTTTCTCCTATCTGTCAATTCTGTTTTGTTTTGGAGACTCTTGGCTGCCTATATTGTACAGTGCAGCGTGAAGGAAACATTTTCCAAAACTGTGTCAGCTCAAAAGTTGTAAGAAAACCTCTCCAGCTGCTTTACCTCTCTTCATTTTTGTCATTTAATGTGACAATCGATGTATAACTGGAGCCTCACATATGCAAATGGTGAGGCTCCAGTACGACACCACTTTACAGTATATGACAAAAGCATGGCAGACTGTGCCGGACCAGCTGGTAACTTCCGCTTATTTTGACCATATTAAACATTGGAAATCTTCCCACTTGCATTTGTGACACTTGATTTTGGCTCCACCTAAGACACTCTTAAATCTTCAAACACTTTTCTCTTCTCCCGCAACACTCTTGTCTGTCGACACTATGTGGCAGCGTTGCATGACAACCCCTCTCACCACGGAAAGGAACCTAACAGCTTTGGTAAGAGAGGAGAAAAGGACATGGCCCGTACAGGGCTCGAACCCGCGACCTTGGCGTTATTAGCACCACGCTCTAACCAACTGAGCTAACCGGCCTTATGACAGTGCCCCTCTCTGTGCTGCAAAAAATCGAACTCAGGGAATTTCTTTTGTCCTCCTTTGAATAGAAAGCCGTGTAATTCAGTGTACGGGCTTTCTCATGCAGTTTCATGGTTTCACAGCATTATTCAGCTGATTTTAAATGTACCTAAAGGAGAAACATTATTGAAGACCATCAATTACCAAGAGCTTTTGTCAAAGGTTTTGGTGGTCATTTTTAATGACCACAGAGCACTATGACCTCGGTTTTACATCTCATCCAAAAGACAGCGCCCTTTTACAACAGAGCTTCTCCGTCACTATATTGGGAGATTGGGACCCGCACAGACCTCAGGGTGAGCGCCTCCCCGCTGGCCCCATTAACACCACTTCCAGCTGGAAGCTTTGTTTTTCCCTGTAGCTCACCCTCATCCAGGTACTGACCTGGGTCACACCTGCTTAGCTTCAGTGGGTTTTCAGTTGCGAGTTGCAAAAGTTGGGATGCAAGTGATGGAGCCGTTCGCTGCAAAAGCCACTGGCCAGGAATCGAAACCAAGCCTCCTGCGTGGCAGGCGAGAGTTCTAACAATGAACCACCAATGCTCAATGCCTGTACCTTCAAAAAAGACGCTTTTTTGGTGCTGTGTGCAAAAAGCGTCGACATCTACTTCCAGCTGCAAAATGCCATCCGCGGACGCTGTGAATTTATTTATTTAGACACCGCTCAGAATCCCCTGTAAGATTCTCCTTCAATTCCGTTTTGCAGTGCTTTAGCTCTTTCAAAAGGCTTCGCTTTGCTAGTCACAATCCAAGGCTTGTGACAGCATTTGAAAACACTTGCCACTGCGTTGGCCAGGAATCAAATCCGGGTCAACTGCTTGGAAGGTAGCTATGCTCACCACTATACCACCAACACATGCCCGGGGGAGCCCTCCAGGACACCACCAGAGAATGCTCACGATTTCAGAAGCTGTCTCCGGGACGTGCTGATTCCACACATCCTGAATAAATCATGTTATTGTTAGTTGCTGTAGCTAGACGTTCAAATGAGTTTCATGGCCAGATGGACTGTTTCCTCAAGTGGTATAGTATTGCAGTAAGACAGCACGATGCCTGCAAGACTATGTCACGCTAAACGCCACAGATTGTGTTTGTCCGTTCGTGTCAGTCGTCCTGCAGCCACGGGAAGTGGGACACAAACATGCTGCAATGCTTTCAAGACATTAGGATTTGTTTGTGCAACATCCGAGAAGAGTACTTGTGGCTTGAATGTGACTGAGCAAGGTGTTTAAAGACAGAGACTGAAAACTGTTAAAGGATGAGTCAAAGTAACGTCTAATCGGATTAGTTTCCTTAGAGCTGGTTCAGAGTTTGCTCAAGAGTTTACCTTTCACAGATGCGCAAAGAAGAATGTTGGGGGTGCACGCTTCAAGGCGCCTTACAGCTGTAGGGAGTGATTTCAGACGATTCGTGGCGTGTGCTCATTCCCATATACCGTACGCCCCGGGGTGCAGTGCTAGGATGACGTACAATACCGCTTGGGCACGTAACGGCGTTATATGCAAGTGCGGGACGTGAGGGTTTTGCGTTTGTTCGTTTTGTTTTGCTCTGCTTTGCTTTGTTTTGCTTTCCATCGCGTTGGTAAGAGCGTAAATAAAAAGGCGATTCCTGTGTCGACCACTAATGTAAGAGCTATTTCAAGTGCGCTGTGGTGCGGCTTTTCAAATGCTTAACAGGATGATTTTGCATGCACGCGTGCTTTCATGCAGTCGTGTGTGCAACCATGTCTGCTTACGTGCAAACGGGCGTGGTTTCATGTATGCAAAAAACTTTCCTGGGCTCTTCTGAAGCACATAAAATTATTTGGAGATATACATTTGTCTTATTTTCCTCTTAGGCTCTAGAATTGATAACTTTTTTTTCATTTTTGGCATTTTTCATCATTTTCCAGAAAGTGGTTGCAAGCCCAATATCATGCGAAGAAACTTCAGGATTCGGGGATCAGTCAATGGATTTTCTTCAAAGTTGGATTTTTGCACTCTGTGGACCAAGAGATGTTGTTCTATAATGTTTTTTTTTTTCAAATTTAAAAATATCATTTTTTCATGGAGCTTTGAATGGGATGGATTCACCCTCCTTTAGCCAGGACAGAGCTCCAGGAGCCTGGGTAGGATTCTAGCTTTCTCCCCTTGCAGGCACCTGGCACAGAAGACAATATTTTTTTCCTTAAAATCTTTTTTTTTGTGTTCCTTGTTGTTCCAAACTTAATTTTAATCACTTTTAATTAGAGATTTTATTAAAAATAGTGCAATAAATGACTAATTTCACAAAAATTAATGTAATATAAAACGGATGTTTTCAACTTTATTGTAGTGTTTTAGAAACTAAAATGTCTTCAAAAATGGTTATTTTTCACTCCTAGGAATGAAAGCTGTTGTTATATGATGTTTATTTTCAAATTTTGAAAAAGCAAAGAATTCTAGCTTTCTCCCCTTGCAGGCATCGGACACAGAGAACCTCATGGTTTTCCTAAAAATCATTTTTTATGTTCCCTGGTGTTCCAAACTTAGTTTTAATCAATTTTAATTTGTTATGTTACAAACAGGGTAATAAAGTCTTAATTGGACTATAACTAATGTCATATTGTCTGCTACAAAACTGATATTTTCAGCTCTATTGTAGAGATTCTAGAATCAACTAATAAAGAATTGAAATAAAAAAAGGGCATAAGAAGACATTACCAACAACGACCACATGATGGATATATTGTCTAGACATTACCAACAACGACCACAAGATGGAGATATTGTCTAGACATTACCAACAACGACCACAAGATGGAGATATTTTCCAAAGAGGCAAGAGGGGCAAAGCTGCGATAAGGTAAAATCATTTTTTGAAAGAGATTGTTGTCAGAATGCACATCCGTATCCCAAACAGAATCTCTAGTAAAATATGATCATTTGTGAAACAGGCAAATGAGTGTCAGCTACAATATGATTGCTACATATCTGCATTTGTTGGTATTTAAGGAGTAAGAGTGCAGGTTTAAACCTGCGATCCAGTGTGTTGAAGAATTTCACAACACTACCTCTAGCACATATGGAAATAAATCCTCATAATGATTATTGCCCTGGGCATGTACCAAAAAATCAGTGAGCATATATATATATATATCACTGGGTTGAAGCTAGAAACACAGAATAACTGCAAACACATCCTAAATACAGTGTTCCAGCACCTTTGACCTCATCCAGAACGTATCATTTCTTGAAAGGGATTGCTGTCCGAATGCACATCTGAATCCCAAACAGAATCTCTAGTAAAATACGATCATTTGTGAAACAGGCAAATGACTGTCTCGGGCCCATTTCTCATTGTCAGACACATGTATGCAATGCTTTCACTGTGCATTGAGCAATAGGGATCAAAAACACCGCAGGTAAGGTTAGAAGTCATGTTCTATGATCATTTCTTTCAGCATTAGGGACTAAATATACTAAACGTATGATGCTAAAATGTTATTTTTACATATATTAATGTAATAAATGATTGCTTATGCTTTATAAACAAATCTAATTATAATAAAAGCTTAAGTTTTGTATTTATCTTGTACCATAGAACATGATTTTCTTTGTATTTCAAGCCCACAAAGTGTCCAAATGATGCACCTTTGACCTCATCCAGAACGTATCATTTCTTGAAAGGGATTGCTGTCCGAATGCACATCTGAATCCCAAACAGAATCTCTAGTAAAATACGATCATTTGTGAAACAGGCAAATGACTGTCTCAGGGGCCCATTTCTCATTGTCAGACACATGTATGCAATGCTTTCACTGTGCATTGAGCAATAGGGATCAAAAACAGAATGGAAACAGACGAGGATGGGATTTGAACCCATGCGTGCAAAGCACAATAGATTAGCAATCCATCACCTTAACCACTCGGCCACCTCATCGACAAAACTGGGCTGTCCCAACTGGGTTGGCGCGCTCCAGATGATCTTTTTCTTTTTTTTCCCTCGTACTCGAGGGTCATTTTCCTGTTCCACATGCGATTTCAATATTTTCCTTGGGAGATGTCAAGCCAGCAAGCCACTGCTGTGGTTCAGTGGCCAGCGTGGAGTTCAGTGGCCCTGTTGTACACAGAAAGCACATTGAGCTCCTTGGACATGAAAAGTTCCAGATAAAAGCCATTTGTCATCCTTTCTCTTGGTGTCGATGTTGCTATTGTATGTAAAGGTGGCAACTTGCTCAGCGAGCAGGCGGAGCACACACCGAATGCAGATGTGTCTGAGTGGTGTGTCCAAGTGGCTGCAAAAGGACAGCACTCCCGGGGCGCTGTGGCTTAGTTGGTTAAAGCGCCTGTCTAGTAAACAGGAGGCCCTGGGTCTGAATCCCAGTGGATAACTGCCTACGGCTAGACTTAATTAAATGCAAGTATTTATTTCCTGTCTTTAACACGACTTGTTTTTCTTAAAATGGATGCAACTTGCAAAACATGAAATACAAACCTTGCTAATCAGCGCTAGCAGCTGGCAAAAAAAAAGAAGTCAGCAATGTTTTTTTTCTTTAACCTTAACCCTGCTAATTGAGAAGAGTTAAACGACCGAGTCTATGCAGCTTAAACGGTGCGCACGTCGGGATCTTAGCTGAAAGGGTGGTAAATCACGCTCACCCCAGTCCTTAATCTTTTAAAGAGGATACAAAATTGAACCTAGTCGCCACATCACATACATCCTGTTCAATGATAAAAAGGTAACATCTATCCTCGCTCCAGAGTAAATCTCACGTTGAGGGCATATTTTTTTTCACTTTACCGTGAATCGGGCTCGGCTGCACAGAGGAGAGAGCAGAGCAATGAGGTCACGGGGACAGGGGAGTCACACGCTGGCTGTTTGAACACGCGGAAGATCACTGAGGGATCCACAGTATATGGACCCTCCGTGCGCAATCAGTCCGCACTCCGGACTCTGAATCCTGCCATCCGAGTTAAGATCTCGGCAGAACCTGAAGCGCAGTTCCTTCTTAAAACGTAATCTGGTGAGCATTTCTAGAATCGTACTTGTATAGATGCAGCCTTTAATGTGTTGCTAGGTTAAAATTGATGACTTCTTGTATTTCAGTAGGCAACTGCCCTCTTGATTTCAGATTTAATTTCTTTATTACAGGGGCGCTTTTATGAAGACAGAGTCATGTTCAGGTACTTTGCTTGATGGAGGAAGCTCATTTCGGACTCTGTGATCTGCTCACCTGGAAAGGTCTACTGTACTACTACAAGAGAGAAGTAGAGTCTGGAAGAAGGGACAATTTTATGATGCTTTGGAAGGTAATGCTTTTTTTTCTTTGAAATCGAAATGAATCAGAATATCAGTGCAAAAGACAAACTCTTGGTTTGGTTTAAAGAGATATGGTTTTAAAACAGACAAAATGTAGAAAACAGGTGTTTCTCACTTCTGGAAAAGAATGGACCGGGGTATTTTACTAGTTGCAGTGCTGAGCTCACCGGGTTGCAGTCCTGCAGTGTTGCACCAGGGTCAGTGGTGCAATGGATAACACGTTTGACTACGGATCAGGAGATTGTAGGTTCGACTTCCGCCTGGCTCGGGTCGTTTTTAAACGCATCAGGCTACTCCCTAAGTAGCCTGTGCTACTTACTGTATTGTAATCGTACCCAGTAAGAGATTTCCTTCATGTAAATGAACTGCACTTGACAGCTTTAGAAAAACACCTGGGCTCAGTACGGTGCTGAGAGCTAATCGTTGCTGTTGTTCTAATTAGCACGCACTGCATCGGCTATGAACCCGAACTTTTCAATTATTCCGATCAGTAAGTCAACACGTAGTCCACATGAAAGGTAGAAATATTCTCTTGTCTGTCTCTTGTTTGTATAGAACTGAATGTCCCTGACAATGTACTGTTAGTTTTAATTGAAGAACGGCATTTGTGTTCAAATATACCAGACAAGTTTACGTAACTGCTCATGCGACACTCAGTTGTAATTAGTCAAGAAATAAAGTCGAACAACAGCTGCGGGTTTGATTCTGAACGTATGAGATTGCAGCGTCTTTTACTTCCATTGACAAATGATAGAGATTCGAAGAGAGATCCTTCAGACCAGCAAGCAAACCCACGGCTATTTCGGTTTTCTATCTAGGCAACGTTGGTGTCTGCAATAGCATACATGAAAGCGTGATGCAATTTCTGTGGCTACATTTGTTGCACGTCATGCACAGTAAGAGTGTTTCTAACACCAAATAAAAAGTCAACAATTAGCGATCACGCCTTCTCAGTTAACCCACTGAAACCCTTGCTGTTAACAGTTCTTTAATGCGTGCTTTACGAGCACCTACATATCGTGTCGGTTCTTTCAGCTTTATTCATTAGGTTTTCAAAGGCATAAGTAGAGCACCAGAGGTGCGAACGCAGAATGTATGGTAATCTGAAGAACTGCTTTCCATGGCAGCGGGTCCAAGCGATTTAACGTTTTTATAGTACCGGGAAAGGAGAAGCGGCACTTTGCCTTTGCCGCGCAGGCACAAGGCGACGTGCGGCAGACGCAGGAGTCGGCAAGTTCCGAACCTGCGCGGGGAGTCCCTAACGCATTTCGAATCCATCGCCTTAACCACTCGGCCATGACAAAAGCGAGCTCGCTGCCGCCGCATTCCTCCTATAATCTAACACGGAGTGCGAGGTGGCTGCGGAAACCTTTTTAAAGTCGCTCTCCGTTAAAAAAAAAAAAACCTTTCACAAGATTCGTGCCGGCAGACAGACACGCCTCAGAGGGTTTAAGGCTGGCTTCACGTTCAAATGATAAAGTCCCCCAGTCCGGATGTCAAAATGCAACTTTGGCAGACAGAAAAAACAGCAACAAACCACAAATGTGGAAAAGGATTTTACAAGCTGCACCACACTGCACTTTCAAAAGCATTTACATTCGTGTTAGACGCAGGAATTGCCTTTGATTTGCGCGCTTACGAACGCCATGGAAAACGAAACAAAACTAAAGCCCTCAGCTCCTGCACTTGATTATAATGCCGTTACGTGTCGAAGCAGGAATTTACGTCATCCTACCACTGCAACACGGGGAATAGAGGGAAATGAGCACAATCTACGAATTGTCTCTAAACAGTCCCTACAGTTGTAAGACGCCTGGAAGCGTGCACCCCCATCATTAATCTTTGCGCATCTGTGCAAGGTAAACTCTGGAGCAGTCTCTGAAACGGCTCAAAGGAAACACGTGATTGATTCCATGTGCATCTGGGGTTCATTTCTTATTTACATTTAATTCAAGGGAAAGGCTTGGGTCAGTTTCAGACGGCCTCCAACAGCGAGATTCAAGCGCCCCACCTTCAGCCCAATCTGCGCCGCCAGAACGCCAACGGCTCCTCTGGTCTCTGGGGTGCGGTTGTGACCCTGTAACCTAAAGTGTTGGTGGCAGACAAATGGAGACTAACAGGTGATGTCCTAGGACATGACTACATTGTGACACTCGGTGGGGATGGTGACCATTGCTTGGAAAAGAGTGCGAGGCCCCTTTAGAAAAACATTTTGTTAACAGGCATTCTGCCTCAGCCTAAACACCTATAGCTTGCAAAGCGCATGCTATTAGACAGGCACCTCTGCAAGACCTTAAGAGTCTCTTAAACTAGTGATAGTAAGGTGTTCCCAATGGGCGATGTTTGGCTTTCAAATCATCTGTCTGTGGAAGCGCCGAGATGCAGCTGTTTAAGGCTTAGAAGCAGCTGACTGTTTCACTAGCTAGCTGATTACTGTCAGTCAGGGAGCTCAGAGGTGAAAAGCCTGTCTGAGAGACAATTCGCCGTTGTTCAGTTCAATATGTTCCGTACCAGCTCGGCGCACCTGAGATCATCTTGGTAGCCGTGTAGCTCAGATGAGTGAGAGCGTGTCTGTGTGTACCACCGTGATTGGATGCCGGTCCTTCTCAGGTCACAGTAAACCTTCTGCTGCCTAACTTTCCTAATTTTGGGGATCCCTTTGTAAAAGCAAAGGAAAAAAAAAACTGGCTCTTCATCAGCATGATCGACCCAACCCAGTGTGCCCCAGTGGCCTAATGGATAAGGCACTGGCCTCCTAAGCCAGGGATTGTGGGTTCGAGTCCCATCTGGGGTGCTCCTGTCCCATTTTGAGCGTACAAATGTCCTTGTGATTTGCAAAGCTGCAACCCCACCTTACTCAGTGAGCGTCTCTGCTTTTCTCTCACATACAGTTGGGAGAAAAACTTTTGTAAACAGCCCTTCGGAATGATGTGGATTTCTGCATGAATGGCTCCTAACATGTGATCTTATCTTTATCTAAGTCATAATAATTAATAAAGAGAGTCTGATTTAACAAACAACACACGCCCAACATTTGACATTGCTGTTTCTTTATTGACCAAATGGTTTAAAAAATCAAGGTCATTGATGGAAAAAGTACGTGAACCCTTATATTAAGGAGCTAGTGGAACCTCCTTTATGACAAAAACCTCAACCCCCACTTTCTGTAGCGGCTGGTCAGACCTGAGCAGCGGTTAGGAGGTATTTTGGCCTATTCCTCTATGAAAAACTGTTTCAGTTCATGTATATTTTTGGGATGTCTTGCACTGAACGGCCTGCTTCAGATCACGCCACTGCACTTCAATGGGATTGGGGTCAGGACTCTTACTTGGCCATCCCAAAATACGGAATTTCTTTTGTTTCAGCCACTCTGTTGTTGATGTACTCCTTTGTTTTTGTCATGCTGCATGACCCAGCGTCTTTCGAGTTTTAGATCACAGGCAGACACCCTGACATTCTGCTGTAGATTTTCCTGATACATCTTGGAATTCATCGGTCCCTCGATGATTGCAAGCCGTACAGCCTCCGCCATCCTTCCCAGGTGGGATGAGGTTTTGGAGTTGGTATGCAGTGTTTTGTTATCTCCAAACATAACGCTGTGCACATTTACCAACAAGTTCAACTTTTGTCACGTCTGTCCACAGAACATTGTTCCAGGAGTTGCTGTGGAACATCCATGTGGTCTTTAGCAAACTTGAGAGGGGCAGTGGTGGTTTTTTTGGGGGGGAGAGCAGTGGTTTCCTCCATGGTGACCTCGCATGATCACCACTCCTGTTCAGATTTCTTCTTATGGTGGACTCATGAACACAGACGTAAGACAAAGTCAACCACCTGTTCGCTAGATCCCATCCCCACTCAGCTAGTCAAAGATTCCCTCGAAGGACTGGCAGGACCTATAATTAGTATGATGAATGCATCGCTTGCGTCAGGCGTTGTACCTGATCAATTTAAGGTAGCGGTTGTTAGACCACTCCTTAAGAAGTCAAATTTGGATCCACAAGTTCTTAACAACTACAGGCCTGTCTCAAAGGTCCCATTTCAATCTAAAAGTCTTGGGAGAATAGTTGTTGCCCAACGTCAATCGTATCTGGATTCAAATAATATACTTGAGAAATTTCAGTCTGGTTTCTGAAACTGCATTAACAAGAGTCGTAAATGATATTCTCTTAGCTACTGATGCGGGGAATGCAACAGTGCTTGTGCTTCTAGATCTTAGAGCTGCCTTTGACATGGTTGACCTCTCTGTTTTGTTACACAGGCTTGAGTTTGAGGTTGGCTTATCTGGAACCGTCCTTCAGTGGTTTACTTCACATTTTACTCATCGTTTTCATTATGTTCAAATATCTAATAATTGTACTGCTTCATCAATGTCACCAGTTCAATTTGGGGTACCAGAAGATCAGTGCTGGGACCAATATTGCTCTCTCTCTCAACATGCTGCTGCTAGGTAGGATAATATGAAAAAATAATATGAACTTTCATTCATATGCTGATGACACTCAAATAAACATTTTGTTTACACCAAACGACAACTCTTCTATTATCAGTTTAGTTAAATGCATTAAGGAAGGAAATACTTGGATGTGTGAAAACTTTTTGTTACTCAACTCTGAGAAAAATGAGGATCTGTTGATCGGAGGCAACAATACTGATAGGACTACTATAACTTCAGCACTTAACTCAGAGGATTTAAACATTTGCCTCAAAGAGACAGCACGTAACCTAGGGGGCATATTAAACACAAGGCTCTTAACAACTTGCATTGTTAAGTGCCTTGGGACAACCTTGTTGTGAAAGGCGCTATATAGAAATACATTGATTTGAATTGAATTCACAATGTAAAATGTTGTGTGTGTTGTTTGTTAAACAAGACTGTCTTTATTTATCAAAAAATAAAAGGAATTTGCTAGGAATGCAAACGTTAGGTTGCGCTTCTTCATGCTGCATCGTCGGCATGAGTGGAGCTTTTTAAACGTCTGTACTTACTGTGCCCCATAAGAAATCGTTTGTCCCCGTTCAAAAGAGATTGTGCGATGTCCTGCAGTGTTCGCAAAGCAAACCTTTGACAGTTTGAAAAGAGGAATTTATTCTGCTTCCTGTGCGTGCAGTAGTTACAAAGTTGAACGTCTTTACACGATTTGCTGCAGTTTTCAGTGGGCGGGCTTTGTCAGATGGCTTGGAAAAACGCACTGTGTTTCGGCTCGGGAAACATCATGAGAAGTGTCCTGCATGTTTTCTGTGTATAGCTGTCTTTTATCGCATACAGAATTCATTCGAAATCATTGATTTCTCCAATTAACAAGGGTCCCTTAAAAGATTAGTCAAAGTAACGTCTAATCGGATTAGTTTCCTTAGAGCTGGTTCAGAGTTTGCTCAAGAGTTTACCTTTCACAGATGCGCAAAGAAGAATGTTGGGGGTGCATGCTTCAAGGTGCCTTATAGCTGTAGGGAGTGATTCGAGACGATTCGTGGCGTGTGCTCGTTCCCATATACCGTACGCCCCGGGGTGCAGTGCTAGGATGACGTACAATACCGCTTGGGCACGTAACGGCGTTATATGCAAGTGCGGGACGTGAGGGTTTTCGTTTGTTCATTTTGTTTTGCTCTGCTTTGCTTTGTTTCGTGGTCAAGAGGCGTAAGGTAAGTCGTAATCCAGGGAGAACACTGGTGGCAAACAGTCCGAGGTGAGAGGCGAGGTCCAAAGTCGAAAAGGCAGAAACGCCAGGTAGAGCTCTCAAGGAGTAGACTCAATACCAGCGGGAAGCAGGTAAAGATGGTAAAAATAGCACTGCGTACCGCACGGTGGAGTGTGTGCAGGTGGGTTAACTTGTGCGGCGGCGTTTGTTAATAATCACCCGCTGCTGGTGCTGTTTAGATTGCTTAAGAGTTGGTCTTAACTGCCTGGCGGTCATGACAAGCTCCTCTTTAAGCTGTGGTTTAGTTTTGCATTCATGTGTTTCTAGAGCAGTTATTTATGGGGGTGGGTGGGTCTTTCACAGAGGCTCAGGACAAATCCCCCGCCTGAAAGTCTAATGTGTGCGTTCAGAGAGTCACAGGTCAAGAGCCAGGCAGGAGGACAATGGACAGAAGAGCCAACGAACTAAAAATAAAAGAACAGATATGAAAAAGCCACCATCTTTTTCTTTTTGACATTTTCCGACTTTCACGCAAGCCAGGACAAAGTTGCTTGTAGCTACTTGTGGATTCAAATACTCTATCGAGTGCTTTGATGAGTTTTTGCAATTTGATTGTCGTCCTGTCAGCCTGTTTCTGTTTTTTTTTTTTCAATCTAGGGATGGAAAGTATGAGGGAAATGATGGAGCAATCAATAACCGCTCCGGAAAAATGGCAGAAAGAAATGGTCCGTCACTAAGGACATTTGTGAAGCAGAGGACTGACATCACCACAAAGGCGACACATTCTGCTGATGGTTTTGGTGAATAATGATTGAGGCGCGTTAAGAGAAAGGTAGCTGTGTCAGCATGCGTAGGCTGCAAAGGATCAAGCAAAGGTTTACTCCATGCTGAAAAGAGAAGAAAAGAAGCACAACGTTTCGACTGTGGAGCCTTCTGCGCCATCTTTTTTAGCGGTGATGATGTTTACATTGGAAAAACGGAGACATGCGTCCCTGGGTGGGCTTGAACCACCAACCTTTCGGTTAACAGCCGAACGCGCTAACCGATTGCGCCACAGAGACTGACGGCCACTTGTGCTCCCTACATTTGCAGGTTTATGGTCAAAGAAAATAATCACTTGCGCTTCTTGCAGCCGGCAATCTTTTTCCACTGACAACCAAGAAATGGATTTCATCTTTCACAAGCTGTATGGATTTCTTCAAAAACAAGTTATTCCAGAAAGGAAATGAATTCTTGCATTAAACTGAACCAAGCTGTACATGTTTGTCTGAAATGAGACATTCGGCACAACAAGACACGGAGAGAGGCACCGCTGGTATTCAGACCCAGGATCACCTGCTTACCAGGCAGGCACTTTAAGCCACTAGGGAACAGCGCCAGCGGAGCACCGCGCTTTTACAGACACTTGGACACATCTGCGTTCGGTGTGCACTTAACCTGCTCTCTGAGCCCGTTGCCTCCGTCCCATTTAATAGCAGAACTGACGCCAAGAGAAATGATGAGAAATGGCATTTATCGGGCACTTTTCATGTCCAAGGAGCTCAATGCCCTTGACACCTCCCCAAGGCGACAGAGCTGTGCATTCTTTGGCGACACCATTTTTTCTTTTGTTTAATTTCTATACTTATTGATAGAATAAAAACGATATGTCATGTACTGTAAGGGAAATGTCTCTTTTCATGGGGAAAGCTAGCACCAGCAAATGTTGTGTTTAGAAGAAGTGATTTAACATGACACGTGACCTAATTTACCGGAGCAAAAGCTCACCCAGCAAGCCCTGCTTTACTTCTACAGGAGAGAAGTACTGTAGAGTCTGCAAGATGTTCAGCTGGGTACCTACGTCAGCATGCCTCGGCTGCAAAGGAACAAGTAATAGGTTTATTGCATGCTGAAAAGAGAAAAATGGAAACACAGCGTTTCGACTGTGAGGTCTTCTCACACCTGAAGAAGCCTCACACCTGTAAAAGGCTCCATGGTTTTCTTTCTTCTCTTTTCAACATGGAATACACCTATTGTCTGCAAGATGTGACAATTTCATGGTGTTTTGGAAGAAAACCTTTTTTCTTTGAATTCAAAATCAATCGGAATTTCAGCACGACACATCAACACTTTTTCTGTTTTAAGGAGATGATATTTTAAACCTGATAAAAATAGTAGGAAACACAAGTTTCTTGCTGTGAAAATTTAGATGGGGAAGTGTACTACTAGTAGCAGTGTAGAGCTCTCTGTGGTGGAGTGCAAGCACGTGTTCTATGGGCCAGTGGCGTAATGGATAACGCTTCTGACTTTGGATCAGAAGATTGTAAGTTCGAGTCCTGCCTGGCTCGCGAGGCTTTTAAACCTCTCAGGTTCCTCGGTAACAGGTTGCCGTCATGTATATGAACTATAGAAAAGCATTTGCCACAACCCGTAAATTAGCACGCAAGTGCGGGCTGGTGAACACAGAACTGTATGGAGATCATCTCCAGCTCCGAGCTCAATTGCAATGAAAAAACATGCAGAAAAGAACTGGAGAGCAGCTGAATTTGTGCTCAGTAGGGTGGGGAGGACTCAGCATTGCTATTGTTCTAATTGGCATGAACTGCAGGGGATCTGAATCAGAACATGTCAGATAGTTCGATCATTGCGTCAATATGTAGGCCACGTTAATACAGAATTATTACTTTGTCTGTCTCGTCTTTGTATATAGCTGAATGTCCCTGACAATTTCATGTTAGTTTTTAAGAACGACATTGGTGCTAATATATACATATATAGCATATAAGGAACACGTAAATGTTTAGTCCATGCTGAAAAGATAAGAAAACCGCCACAACGTTTCATCTTGGAATAAATCTTTACTTGTTGTTTTGCAGCCTACCCATTCTGACCTAACTCCTCCCTTGAAATTCCCTAACA
Organism: Lepisosteus oculatus; assembly: GCF_040954835.1. Classification (NCBI taxonomy): domain Eukaryota; kingdom Metazoa; phylum Chordata; class Actinopteri; order Semionotiformes; family Lepisosteidae; genus Lepisosteus; species Lepisosteus oculatus. Next base: position 1,336,165 of record NW_027168171.1, read on the forward strand.
GATAAGGGTACGTAACGGCTCATGCGATGCTCAGTTGCAATTTGTCCCAAAACAAACAAGAACAGCAGCTGAGGGTTTGAGTTTGAACATGCACTGTATTAAAGCAGCTTTTATTTCCATTGATAAATGCTAGATATTCCTACAGAGATTCTCCAGGTGAGTAAGCGATTCCTGTTTCTGTTTCTATTTCTGTTTCATATATATACATTATATATATATGTTACATGTGTCTCTGCAATAGTATAAATGTGTTATACACTATCAGGGGCTGCTTTTTTGTGCACCTCATCTACAACAAGGGTTTTTTTTTCATTTATGTTTGTGGACCTTCACCATTTGAGGAAGTGAGTTAGATAAGAAAGTTACAGGTATGGTGAGCAATGACTGACAAAGGCACGTACTGCGTATTCCTTACAGAAGTGTAAGCAATTTGTTCTAAAAAACACCGGCTAAAGTCCAACATCGTTAGCAATCTTATTACTTAAACAGAATTAACATCAATAAACTGTAAGGTGCTGGTACATGCGAGTAGATTTGATCTTCTATTAAACAAAAATGCAATTACAGCTCTAAAAAGGTCAACCTAGACTTCTGTAACAGATCTGTTCAGGTCATCGCTGTTTCTCTGACCTTGTGAGTCTTTGGAATTTTAAAAGTGTATTTTGCTTGCCTTTCATGTGGTCTGTGTACAAGTCACTGTGGCGTATGCGGTCCTACACAGCCTTGCTATAGACGTGACGAGCCTCCGCTATGTTGCAATGGAGAACAGGTTCAGTACGGAGCTGCCGAGAAAATTCAGCTGGAAAGCTCGTTGCAGAAAAGCATTATCTGTGTCCAGCGGCAAAGCGTCCTTCGTGGGTGCTGAAGAATCGATTTCACAGGCTGCGGGTCCAGGCGATTTAGAGTGTTAAAGGTCCCAGCGAAAACGAAACGGCGCTGGTCCTTTTACACGCACGCACGCAACCAAATGCAAAGGACGCCGTAGTCGGCAGGATTTGAACCTGCGCGGGGAGACCCCAACAGATTTCAAGTCCGTCACCTTAACCACTCGGCCACGAGTACAGCGAGCGCCGCGGCCGCTGCCTTCTTGCTACAATGGAACAGGGAGTGCGAGGCGGCGGCAGCAGCGGAGGCAACTTTTTTCAAGTTCGCTCTCCGTTTAAGAAACCTTTTACGCCATACGTGTAAGCACACACACACACACACACCTCAGAGGACTTAAGGGTGGCTTCAAGTTGGAATGATAAAGTCTCCCCGTTCGGACATGAAAACAGAACGTTCTTAGACAGAAAGCAATCAACAACGGAGACATGTGGACGACAATTTTAGTCACTGCACTTTGAATAGCATTTTTACTCCAGTTACAGGAGATGCACCAATGGCCCTTGACCTACGCTCTTACCAATGCCTTGAACATTCAAACAAAACAGCCCTCAAGTCCTGCGGTTTAATATAACGCTGTTACGTGTCGAGGCAGTATTTGACTCTGTCCTACCGTTGAGACACGGGGCGTATATGGAAACGAACACATGCTACGGATCGTCTCTAATCGGTCCCTACAGTTGGAAGGCTCCTTGAAGCGTGCACCCCCATCATTCATCTTTGCGCATCTGTGAAAGGTAGACTCTTGAGCAATGTTTGAGCCAGCTCTAAGGCAACTAGTGCTATTGGACAGACACCTCTGGAAGATCCTAAGAGTCTCTTAACACCACTTCCAGCAGCAAGCTTAATTGTTCGCTGGAGGTCTCCCACCCAGGTACTGACCAGGCAAAGAATCACCAGTACATTGAATGAGGAAGTTAATCCTGAAATCCAATTACATATCTCAAGGTAAGACAAATCCATAAGAACATGTCTTAGTATTACTTCGTTTACATTAGTATGGCACTGAGTTGGAGCTCCTCTTTAAGCTGTGGTTTAGTTTTGCATTCATGTGTTTCTAGAGCAGTTATTTATGGGGGTGGGTGGGTCTTTCACAGAGGCTCAGGACAAATCCCCCGCCTGAAAGTCTAATGTGTGCGTTCAGACAGTCACAGGTCAAGAGCCAGGCAGGAGGACAATGGACAGAAGAGCCAACGAACTAAAAATAAAAGAACAGATATGAAAAAGCCACCATCTTTTTCTTTTTGACATTTTCCGACTTTCATGCAAGCCAGGACAAAGTTGCTCGTAGCTACTTGTGGATTCAAATACTCTATCGAGTGCTTTGATGAGTTTTTGCAATTTGATTGTCGTCCTGTCAGCCTGTTTCTGTTTTTTTTTTTTTCAATCTAGGGATGGAAAGTATGAGGGAAATGATGGAGCAATCAATAACCGCTCCGGAAAAATGGCAGAAAGAAATGGTCCGTCACTAAGGACATTTGTGAAGCAGAGGAGTGACATCACCACAAAGGCGACACATTCTGCTGATGGTTTTGGTGAATAATGATTGAGGCGCGTTAAGAGAAAGGTAGCTGTGTCAGCATGCGTAGGCTGCAAAGGATCAAGCAAAGGTTTACTCCATGCTGAAAAGAGAAGAAAAGAAGCACAACGTTTCGACTGTGGAGCCTTCTGCGCCATCTTCTTTAGCGGTGATGATGTTTACATTGGAAAAACTGAGACATGCGTCCCTGGGTGGGCTTGAACCACCAACCTTTCGGTTAACAGCCGAACGCGCTAACCGATTGCGCCACAGAGACTGACGGCCGCTTGTGCTCCCTACATTTGCAGGTTTATGGTCAAAGAAAACAATCACTTGCGCTTCTTGCAGCCGGCAATCTTTTTCCACTGACAACCAAGAAATGGATTTCATCTTTCACAAGCTGTATGGATTTTGAAATGTATGGACGATGCCAGGTGTCCCACAACACCACAGCGCCGACACACCTTTGGTTGTCCCACATAAAAAACATAGCCATTGCAGGCGCCCAGCCGGATTGTAGAGGGCAGGTGCCTTAAGCCTCCATTTACATTGTCCGGTAGCAAGCGAACCTCGAATTTCCTTGCTCCTGTTTTTATACTGTCAACATCTCTAACCTCAGTTCCATGGTGGACGGTGCAGTACTGCTTAAGCCAGGTGTGAATGTCCTCCGTCTTTGCCAGTTCCGAGAACATAACAACATGCACCGTTTTCCTCTCTCTCTGTGTCAGAGGCTGCAAGTTGATCTTCTCAAGGGCAGGAACTTTCCCTCTTTTTGCCTCAAACACATCCACACATTGTTCAAACAGAGAATAGGTAGCAAAAACAACCTCAAATGCTTTCTGACCTGGGAGAGCGAAGATGAAATCCAAGTGCCGAGGTTCAAAGCCACGTTCCTTCTGTAACACTTTTCTGCTGAACTGCATACGATCCATGAAGAGGTCATCCAAAAGCTCAAAACGTACAGCATTCTTGCGGGATCCAAAGGTTGCCATCTCATACTGCAAAACAAACACTGCTTCCACAAAACAAGAAAACAATCCAACTACTCTAACTACAGGCTGATCAAGGTATCTCCCCTGCCAGGTAAGCCGAGAGCCGCAGGCGATGAGCCCAGAGCTGAACGGGCCCCACTGGCTCGTTTGTAAGGCCAGGTGCATTGCCAACCACGACCGGCAGGGCAGAGGCCTTGAAGGCGGCCTGGGCTCCTGCAGCTGTCCAGCCACGCACTCTGGTTTCTCTTCATCTCGTACAAATCTTTTGCCTTTTACTAAAGATTTCCATGGAGAGGAACATGAATGAGTTCCATACAATTTTTGTGCTTCCCTGCCTTCGGGTGGGGCGCAGCTGGGCTGGTCAAAGAGAGAAACTAAAACCGCTCACAATCGCTCTTATTACGGCGACTGTGGCCGTCTGCTCTGCGAGTCCTCGGTCTCCGCCTCTCTGATTGGCGCTCTTTTCTTTGGGGGGCGGGAATATGCTGTGAAATATGAAGCGTTACAGCAACGACATGCCATGAGACGATTGATAACGATTTCCATAGGATCCCCGCGGTTGCCTGGCAACCGTCAGCTTTGCGCAGTGGCAGTATCGTAGCCTGTGAGGTTTAGCCGAGGCGCGATTATTGCTAGTTGAAAACTTTTCCCAATACCCCGCTTCCGCCGGTTTGCAATACAATCGGCGAAAGCAATTTTTGACAGTCTCGTCAGAGACTGAGCAAGATGTTTAAAGACAGATTTTGTCATGGTAACATCATGGTAGAAAGAAACAAGCTTGTTACGTCTCAACAGAAACGCTCTTTAGCTCTTTCAGCGTTATGCAGAGAACAGCGTCTGTCGAAATCACTTTTGAGTCAGCGCGAAACGCCGTGTGCTGTCAGTTTGATTTCATATTGCTCGTAGCGGCGCCCGGCTTTTGTCTGTCAAACGTTAGGTTGCGCTTCTTCATGCTGCATCGTCGGCATGAGTGGAGCTTTTTAAACGTCTGTACTTACTGCGCCCCATAAGAAATCGTTTGTCCCCGTTCAAAAGAGATTGTGCGATGCCCT